>NW_011481682.1:9574-10631 GCF_000754665.1 Bison bison bison | reverse complement strand
TCCAGCTTGTGCTTCTTCCAGCCCAGCGTTTCTCATGATGTACTCTGCATATCAGTTAAATAAGCAGGGTGACAATATACAGCCTTGACGTACTCCTTTTCACACAGATGTGAAAACCCCCCACCAAATTGAAAATGTTAAGTACTTGATGATCAGGAGCACATAGCCCCAGGCCTCCCGGAGCCTAAGGACTTAACCCCTGTGACACTATTCTCTTCCCTAGCCATCAGAGAATCCTGTGTGAGTTGATCACATACCTGTCGACCCCGTGCCCCACCTGACTTTTTAAAAGTGCTTTGTAGAAACCCTTCAGAGAGCTCAAGGCTTTTTCGAGCAGGAGCCACCCGCCCCCTGGCATGGCCCTGCAGTAAACCTTTCCCTATTCCAAACTCCACCTTTTCAGTTTGTTTAACCTCACTGTCAGGTGCACGAACTTGCATTAACAGCAGGAGACACTGGGACCCAGGGAAGTGGGCTGAAAAGGGGTGGGGAGAATGTGTCAAAAGAGGCAGTGGGACATGCTAAGAACAAACATTGCCTGTGTCCTCAGTACAGCCAGGTCATGCCCTGGTGGCCCCACTCTGGAGTCAGATCGCTAGATGCTGTGTTTGCTTCTGTCTTATCTATCTACTAAGTCAATATGAAGTCGAAGCTCTGAAACCCAATTCAATAAGAGTGTTTATGAATCCAGTGTACTTAGCCAGTGTGAAGGAGGAAGCCACCTTCCGACTGCAGGAGGGCTTTCCTTTTTTATTCAGTTTCCCTTTCTTTTATGTTTATAGTCTTTTCTCCTTCTCCCCAAAGGCACGTCACTCTGAAAGTCCTGCTTGTATTAATAAAAGCAACTCGATGGCCAGGTATCAGAGACTGTAGGTGGAGGGTAAACCAACTCATTTCCTGTGAGGGAGGGAACTCAGCCTCGAGTGGTCAGACTTACCCCAAACTGAGGGCAGTAGGACGACCCTTGCACACCCATTTAGCAAGCCAGGGCCCCCTTAGCCTGGGGTTAGCTGGGGCCTTGGTCTTCTTCACCACTGTTATTTTACAACCTCTTGCT
>NW_011481682.1:4839-6290 GCF_000754665.1 Bison bison bison | reverse complement strand
TCCGGGCAGAGGAGGCAGCGTGAGAAATAAAGGCAACTCTGCCTGAGAAGCAGGGAAGAGATCCTGAAACAGGGAGGGGTACAGAGGAGCAGACAGAGGAGCAGAGGGGGAAGCATGGTGAGAGGAACAGGAGGGAGATGGGACTGAGGAGAGGAAGCATGGGAGAGGGCACCCAGGGGAGTTCTGACTCTCTGTGAGGGGCTGTGGTGCTGGCTGCACTACATTTCCTCGTGACTTCCTGGATCCTTGTAATGACTCTCTCTTTTCACTACCTTATTTTAGTGGGGTTTTGTTTCTTGCCACTTTTATCCTAAGGTACCTCTTCTTTTGTGGTGCTGGAGAAGACTCTTGAGAGTCCCTTGGACTGCAAGAAGATCAAATCAGTCAATCCTAAAGGAAATCAACCCTGAAAATTCATTGGAAGGACTGATGCTGAAGCTGAAGCTCAAGCTTCAATACTTTGGCCACCTGATGTGAAGAGCCAACTCACTGGAAAAGACCCTGATGCTAGGAAAGATTGAAGGCAGGAGGAGAAGGGGACGACAGAAGACGAAATGGTTGGATGGCAACACCGACTCAATAGGCATGAACTTGGACAAACTCCGGGAGATAGTGGAGGATAGAGGAGCCTGGCGTGCTGGGATCCACGAGGTCTCAAAGAATCAGACATGACTTAGCGACTGAACAACAACAATCTCTTCTTCCACCACTTCCTCAACCTCACCCTGAGTGGTCTCCTCCACTCTTTTTTCAGTTTAAAATGTTTTTATTTGATGCATACAGTTTTTTTTCTTTTTAAAAAAACATACCAAAGGCTTATACAAAAAAAAAAAAAAAAAGGCTTATACAAAGGGATAAGCAGAAGACCCTATGCCCACCCCTTTCATGCTTCCCAAAAGCAATCTCTCTTTGAAGTATTCCTTATGGTGTTTACCTCAGTCATTGAAAAGAATATGATTATCCCACTGTTTCTTTGTTTTTTTTTCCAATAAAATATACATTGCACAGATTTACCATTTCGACTATTTTATGTGTACAGTGGCATTAAGCACAGTTGTGTTGTGGTACAGTCATCACCACAAGCCATCTACAGAAGTTTTTCATTCTCTCAAACTGAACTTCTGTATCCAGTAAACAATAACTTCTCATTCCCTTCCTGCCCAGCCCCTGGTAATGACTCTTCTAGGTCATGTCACTATAAATTTTATTCTAGGTACATCATATAAATGGAATCATACAATATTTGTCCTCTGTTGTCACACTTATTTCACTTAGCAAATGTCTTCCAGGGTTGTCTATGTTGTCATATATATCAGAATTTCATTCCTTTTTAAAGGTTGAAACATATTCTATTTTGTACACATACAACATCATATTTTATTTATCTTTTCATTCATTGATGGACATTTGATCTATTTCCATCTTTGGCTATTATGAATGTGCTGCTGTGA
>NW_011481682.1:0-981 GCF_000754665.1 Bison bison bison | reverse complement strand
GAGGTCAGAAGGCAGAGAAAAATTTTATGTTTATGCTTTTCTTTACTTGCCTTAAAATGTGAATTTTTATTTCATCAGTATTAATCCTGGTCATAACCTAAAATCTTACAGTTTGATTAAATCTCTGATTGTTACACTATCATTTTTCTCTTTTTTAGAAGAACCTCACCCATTAACACAAAAAATGTGCAACTAACTGAGGATTCTGGATGCTTAGATGCTAAAGGAATAATCCTGGAGTGTGGGTTTGGTCAGGGCAGGCTGCCCGAAGAAGGTCTCCAGGCAGATGGTGAAGAGTTGGTAGATTTCTGATGGCAGGGGCTTCCCAAGTTGAGGAAAAGGCGTTGGGCATGAGTCAGAGACCATAGAGCGTGTAATAAACTAGAGGTGAGGCTAGCAGTTTTATGCTTAGAGCAAAACCTGGGATTCCTCTCTCTTTTTCTGTCCAGATGATCAGAAATAAATCCTGGAGGGTCCAGAAACACAGAGATCAGAAATGTTCATCTCTAGAAAAGTGCACTGGGCCAGACATGAGGAGATGCGGTCTCTCATTCTGGTTCTACCACCAGTTTGTCCCATAATGGCGGGCAGGTCATATATACCCATTTTAGACCATTTTCTTGACAGTTAATTAGAGATAGATGTGTAATCAGACTGTCACACAGAGCTGGTGGGAGGATTCAGTGGAAACTTACAAATATCCATCAGATATAAGTTACTGAGATACTATTATGAAAATGTAGATACCACAGGAAGAGAGACCACTTTCAGCCTTGCAATCTTGCATGTTATTGAATAATAAATGCCAGCTGCTCAGAGACTCCAAGAAATAGGTGTCAGGTGCACTGAAGATAAAGGATTCTTTTTAACAAATGAAGAAACCAAAGTTCAGAGAGGTTAAATCACTCCTCAGTTATTGAGCAGGAACTGTGCTAAAGCCAAATGTGAACTACTTCACTGCTTTGTTTTCAGAGCCTGAAA
>NW_011481681.1:4572-5102 GCF_000754665.1 Bison bison bison | reverse complement strand
TTAGGATGGACTGGTTGGATCTCCCTGCAGGCCAAGGGACTCTCAAGAGTCTTCTCCAACACCATAGTTTAAAAGCACCAATTCTTCAGCTTTCAGCTTTCTTTATAGTCCAACTCTCACATCCATACATGACTACTGGAAAAGCCATAGCTTTGACTACATGGACCTTTGTTGGCAAACTAATGTCTCTGTTTTTTAATATGCTGTCTAAGTTTGCCATAACTTTTCTTTCAAGGAACAAGCGTCTTTTAATTTCATGGCTGCAGTCACCATCTGCAGTGATTTTGGAGCCCAAGAAAATAATGTCTCTCACTGTTTCCATTGTTTCTCCATCTGTTTGCTATGTATCGATGGGGCCAAATGCCATGATCTTAGTTTTTTGAATGTTGAATTTTAAGCCAGCTTTTTCACTCTCCTCTTTCACTTTCATCAAGAGGCTCTTCACTTTCTGCCGTAAAGGTGGTATCATCTGCATATCTGGGGTTACTGATATTTCTCTCTGCAATCTTGATTCCAGCTTGTGTTTCATC
>NW_011481681.1:0-453 GCF_000754665.1 Bison bison bison | reverse complement strand
AAACTTACAGAGTTTTTTCTTCTACAGAAGAGAAAGAAGAATAGAAAGTTTTACTGAGTATAATATACTTCTAAGTTTAAAATATTTTAAAATTTTGATGTTTATATATGTATGGGAAACAAAAATTTGCCAAGATCACTTCTGGATACTTCCGTTTTATTTCAATATCTAGGGGAAATAGCACAGAATTTAAGCAAAATAGTAAATACAGAAAGAATCAGAAACAATACAATTAATTGGTAATTATATAAAAATCTGGAAATCATGATAAACTTAGACTTCTTTTCCTCACTGCTAACTTGTAGAATAAAATAGAAATTCTATTTTTACTTACCTAAAAATTCTACTACAAAAATGTTCAAAATATCTTCCATCAGAGTAAAAAAAAAAAAAAAAAGAATAATTTCAAGAGACAATTAAAGTAATTAAATATAAATCCTGGATACTTAAGCA
>NW_011481680.1:22589-26169 GCF_000754665.1 Bison bison bison | reverse complement strand
TTCAGACGATCTGAGCCACCAGGGAAGCTCTTATATTTTTACTGAAGTTCAAAAGTAATGTGGATTCTTAGTGATGATTTTTGCTATACAAAAGAGTGTCCTTGCTCTTTTGCAGTTTCATTATAATTTAAGTCATACCAAATGTTTCCACATGCTATTAAAATTTCAGAAGTTTGTGTACCTATACTGATGTTGTTGTTGTTGTTCACTCACTAAGTCGTGTCTGACTCTTTGAGACTCCATGGACTGAAGCATGCCAGGCCCCTCATCCTTCACTATCTCTCCAAGCTTGCTCAAACTCATGTCCATTGATTTGGTGATGCCATTCAACCATCTCATCCCCCGTCGCCCCTTTCTCTTCCTGCTCTCAATCTTTCCCAGCATCAGCGTCTTTTCCAATGAGTCGGCTCTTCACATCAGGTAGCCTAAGTATTGGATCTTCAGCTTTAGCATCAGTCCTTCCAATGAATATTCAGGGTTGATTTCCTTTAGGACTGACTGGTTTGATCTACTTGCTGTCAAGGGACTTATACTGATGAGAACCTTCAATTTTTATTGATAGGCCTTCATTCTTTAATTTTATGTTTTATCTCATAACACCTATGAAGAAAAAACTAATACAAAAGATAAAAATAACATAAATCTTTCATAATCCTACCACACAACTAATACATTTTTCTTATAATAAACAATGGTGAAATGAAAGTCATCTTGTCAGTTTCTGTTGTGAAATAAGGTGTTTCACATTTGCATTTAGAATAGATTTAGCTCATTTATGAGTTTGTCTTTATTCCCCCATAAAACCCCTGTGGGCACTTTTTAGGCTTTTGGGAATAAACCCCGATACTGTGAGTGTGTGTTTGTGTGTTTCTGGAACACTTATGTGTGTTTCCATGTACCCCTTCATTGATAGATATCCTTTGTGTTCTTCTTATCCTTCAGTAAATTTATGTCTGTGGTAAAAAACAAAATTAAGTATTCAAGTTGATGAATGTTATTGTTTCTATACAGTCGTGAACATCCTTAACTATTTCCTTAGGGTACATTTCAAGACATGGAATTGCTGCCTCAAATTGTATACACATGCTTAATTTAATTCCCCACCTTCCACCCAGAAAAGTTGGACCAATTTAAAGTCCATAAACTGGAATTAAGTGGAAAAAAAGCCTCAGGGAAGTGACGAGCATGGCTGTACTGATGCCCTGTTAGAAAGTGCAGACCTTAGATTCCACCGAGCAGCCACTGTAAGGCCACAATAACAGTAAATACTGCTCAGAGCGATCAGTAATGAGCGGTAAACAGTAAACAGAGCACACGGTGATATAGCAGATAATGGCCAAAGCACAGATCTTGGAGTCAGTAGCTCTGGATTACAGTTGTAGTTTGATGGAAAAATATGAAAAACTGGTTTAAAAACCTTGCATTATCATTATTACAAAACAAATAGTACCCCGCAAGCTGCTACCACACTTAGCCAGAGTTGACCCAAATTCTCATTGAACCAATGTGTGGATCAACTGGCCTCCCACCCAAGTTCCACAACAGGAGACTGTTCTGTCTGCTGATCACAACAGTTTTCCAAAAGGATCCTGCTCTCCTTATTACCTGAAAGCTCTTTGCTAAAGATTCCTAATAAAGAGAAAGAGGCTTGAGCTTTGCAAGATGTTGAAAATGACTGCTTAGCACCTCTCTTGAAACCGAAAAGTTGGTGCTTTTCATGTTAGTGTCCAAGAGATAAAAGGCTCAAACAAATGACTTTGACAGTGGTTGCTGATTTTAGTGATGAATTGGCCTGGTCCCCAAAAGAAACCTCTGAACAGTAAAGCATTAATATAAAGGTCATATGACAGAAGCAGAAAGTAATTAAGCAATTCCAGACACTCTGCCTTAGACCCTGAAAAGAGAGAGACATTTATTTTTCTACTTGAATGTAAGCTCTTCTTTCTCTTTTCCAGCAGATACAGTTTGGCATGGCAGAGATCCTCTGAAATGGTATGACTCAGCCAGATGCTACAGAAAGAGGCCTGAAAAAAGCAGGTTTATTCCACTGAATTAAATGCAATTTTTCAAAGGGTAGACAGGCATTATTACATAATACAATTTGATCATGACTTTCACATTTTACTTCAGACACTCCTAGAATTGAATTCTTTTATGATTACCATCAACATTTTTTCACACTTTAACTACCATAAATTTGTAATTTAAAAAGTTTTAAATAATCAAAGTATGAAATAAGAGGGTAAATAAGGAGAAAAATCATTACTATGATAAACTGGGTTTTACACCAGTCTTCTTTAATATGGGTTCGATCCCTGAGTTGGGAAGAGCCCCTAGAGAAGGGAAAGGCTACCCACTCCAGTATTCTGGCCAGACTGAGCAACTTTCACTTTCTCTAACCTTTTTTTCAAACAAAATTTGTGTTAACAAAATACCATTTTATACTCTTTCATTTCCTATATTTTTCCATAGATATACTTTGTATTAAGCTCTCTCCATCTACAGCATTCTGAATAAGTAAAGTATGAACTGGTTATTACTATAATTTAAAGACCTTACAACAGAGATTCCTTTTAAAGACAGACAAACCCCTAATGTTTAAACTACTGTTCAGTTATTATACATTATCCTAATATCAAAAAGAGGTACCAAACCGTAAGGATATGTGGAAGGTCCATTGTAATAATACATCAGCAGATGTAAAAAGGTTAAGACCCCTTGATCAATCCAGTTGCCTTATTTTTATGGCTGAGGAAACAAGTTCAGGGAGGCTCAGTGACTTGTGGATAAAAGAGCTGATTTGTGGATGAGAAAGGACTACCAAGTATCAGAAACAGAAAACAACACTTCTAAAGATTCTGAACAACAGGCATGTATTTTCCACTGTCCCTGTGGTAGACATCCACATTACCTTCAATTTCCCACTACCACAGATATATCCTTATGCATATTCTCTTAACTATGTAAAAAATGACTCTGAGCTATACCTCCATTAGCAGAATTGCTGGGTCATTGACCATGTGTACCTTGCTGTGACTAAGCACTTCTGTATTGATTCCAGAATGAATGCACCAGTATGTACTTCTACCAGCTATTTGTGAGAGTTCTCATAAAGCCCCAGCAACACTTGGCATTAATTTTTGCTTATGAGGTAAATGATATTTCATTACTGTTTTATTGGAAACAACTACTGATTTTGACCACTAAATACTTAAAGTATGTACTATATAATTTGGTTATGTTTCTGTTTTTTTATTACTATTATTATTGTTATTATTATTTGCCACTAAGCTGTATATTAGTTTTTGCATCAGTACCATGGTGAGTTTTTAAATTTCATGTTTATGACATGAGAAATTAAAAGACGCTTACTCCTTGGAAGGAAAGTTATGATCAACCTAGATAGCATATTCAAAAGCAGAGACATTGTCAACAAAGGTTCGTCTAGTCAAGGCTATGGTTTTTCCAGTGGTCATGTATGGGTGTGAGAGTTGGACTGTGAAGAAAGCTAAGTGCTGAAGAATTGATGCTTTTGAACTGCGGTGTTGGAGAAGACTCTTGAGAGTCCCTTGGACTGCAA
>NW_011481680.1:19922-22386 GCF_000754665.1 Bison bison bison | reverse complement strand
TGGACGTGAGTCTGAGTGAACTCCGGGAGTTGGTGATGGACAGGGAGGCCTGGCATGCTGCAATTCATGGGGTCGCAAAGAGTTGGACACGACTGAGCGACCGAACTAAACTGACATGAGAAGAGAATCAAAAGTTATGTTTTTTAATGAAACATTTACCAACTGACCCAATACTACTATCTGAATAATCCATGTTGTTCACTGATTAGAAATGCCAAGTTTAACACCTTCTTGGGACTGAAATTTTATTCTGTCCCATTAAATTTTATCTTAGATTTTTCCACCAGTCTTATCCTGTTTTAATATTGTTGCTTCATGAAACATTCTAGTAGCTAAAAAGTAATATTTCCCCTATTATTTGCTCTCTGGAAATTCAGGAATAGCGGCAACAACAATAAATGTAGCTAACATTTATTGAGCATTTGCAAAGTTATCTGCAAAATCTGTTAAATTATAACACTTAATCCTCAGTAGCAAATAAGGGTGTAGATACTTTTCTTATCCCCATTTGAAAGATGATAAACTTGAAATATAGAAGACTCAGATGGTTTGGTGTGGAACATAGCAAATTCATATTTCTAACCACTGTTATATTAAAATGAACTGCATGGTATGGGGAGGGAGGGGGGAGAAGGGTTCAGCATGGGGAACAAATGTATACCTGTGGCGGATTCATTTCGATATTTGGCAAAACTAATACAATATTGTAAAGTTTAAAAATAAAATAAAATAAAAAAAAACTAAAATAAATAAATAAATAAAATGAACTGCATGAAATAGTCAGAATTTGAGCATTTCTAACCAAGAAAAATGTCAATTTCTTATTGATCAACCTAATATATGGTATTTTTAATTTAAAAAATGAGGTTATCCAAGAGGAAGAAATGTACCCTTGGCCCAATAATTGTTTACATGTGGGCTATCTGGACTCCCTGGTCTTCTAACTTCAGTCTTCTAACCAGGAGAGTCATTACAGTCATTTATTTCTTGAACTCAAGAGGAAACGATTTCTCTGATGACCTACTAGAAGGTAATATAAGAGAAAGAAAAGCACATGAGAAAGGAAATTGCATAATGGTTATTTTCCCTTTGCCAATTTCACCAGGTAATCCATCCTACAACTCAGAAATGACACTGAAGCTCACAGATTATTAAAAATACATTGACATTTTACTTGTTGCCGTTACACTTTCTAATATTCTCTACAATAATTTTGTTATTTAATTTATATTCAAATAATATCTTTAATGGGAGAGAGAAGGAAAGGAGGCAACAGTAATACTTTGTCAAAGTCTACTATGTTCTAGACAATGCTGAAAGTGTTGTAATTTTCACCTTGCCTTAGCTCTGTCGGTGTATAGTGTATTGTGTTTACTAAAAAATATCATTTCACAACATAAATAGACTTTTTTTTACTTACAAAAAACATTTTTGAAAATAGCTCCCAATTCTGTTTTCAATCATATATTTAAAAATGAAATAGTTATTCAGTTTTATTTGCTGCTTTGATGGTGACTAACAAATATACGGGCTTCCCGGGTGGTGCTAGTGGTGAAAAACCTGCCTGCCAATACAGAAGACATAAGGGATGCAGGTTTGATCTCTGGGTCAGGAAGATCCCTTGGAGGAGGGCATAGCAACCCACTCCAGTATTCTTGCTTGGAGAATTCCATGGACAGAGGAGCCTGGCGGGCTACAGTCTATGAAGCTGCAAAGAGTTGGACATGACTAAAGTGACTTAGCACGCATGAATGCAACAAATACATATTTCTTTCTTTCTCTATTTCTTTTATTTAGTCAACAAATATTTACTGTACACCTAGTAAAGGCTCTGCCAGACCAAATCGTATCTTCACCACAGGCATTTCTTCAGCATTCCAGACCTTATTATCCAACTAGAGCATGATACATATTCAAGTGTATGACCAGGTATAAATACTTTATCAAGCCAATTCAAATGATACAGTCCTTGAGTTCTGAAAGTTTACCATCTAAGTAGTAGTAGCAGCAGAAGAGCCTAGGGCTTGGAAATGGGCAAACATGGGTTAAAATTCTTGTTCTGCCACTTTGCCACTTATTTAAGGTGTGTAAACTTGAAAAGTTCACTTCAGTTCAGTTCAGTCGCTCAGTCATGTCCGACTCTTTGCGACCCCATGAATTGCAGCACGCCAGGCCTCCCTGTCCATCACCAACTCCCGGAGTTCACTCAAACTCACGTCCATCGAGTCAGTGATTGCCATCCAGCCATCTCATCCTCTGTTGTCCCCTTCGTCTCCTGTCCCCAATGCCCCCCAGTATCAGAGTCTTTTCCAATGAGTCAACTCTTCGCATGAGGTGGGCAAAGTATTGGAGTTTCAGCTTTAGCATCAGTCCTTCCAAAGAACACCCAGGACTGATCTCCTTTAGAATGGACTGGTTGGATCTCCTTGCAGTCCAAGGGACCCTCAAGAGTCTTCTCCAACAC
>NW_011481680.1:19319-19822 GCF_000754665.1 Bison bison bison | reverse complement strand
CACAGTTCAAAAGCATCAATTCTTCGGCACTCAGCTTTCTTCACAGTCCAACTTTCACATCCATACATGACCACTGGAAAAACCATAGCCTTGACTAGACAGACCTTTGTTGGCAAAGTAATGTCTCTGCTTTTAAATATGCTATCTAGGTTGATCATAACTTTCCTTCCAAGGAGCAAGCATCTTTTAGTTTCATGGCTGCAGTCACCATCTGCAGTGATTTTGGAGCCCCCCCAAAAAATAAAGTCTGACACTGTTTCCACTGTTTCCCCATCTATTTCCCATGTAGTGATGGAACCAGATGCCATGATCTTCGTTTTCTGAATATTGAGCTTTAAGCCAACTTTTTCACTCTCCTCTTTCACTTTCATCAAGAAGAAGCTTTTTAGTTCCTCTTCACTTTCTGCCATAAGGGTGGTGTCATCTGCATATCTGAGGTTATTGATATTTCTCCCAGCAATCTTGATTCCAGCTTGTGCTTCCTCCAGCCCAGCGCTTCTCAT
>NW_011481680.1:18458-19077 GCF_000754665.1 Bison bison bison | reverse complement strand
GTTTCTCAAGAGGCAGGTCAGGTGGTCTGGTATTCCCATCTCTTTCAGAATTTTCCACAGTTTATTGTGATCCACACAGTCAAAGGCTTTGGCATAGTCAATAAAGCAGAAATAGATGTTTTTCTGGAACTCTCTTGCTTTTTCGATGATCCAGTGGATGTTGGTAATTTGGTCTCTGGTTCCTCTGCCTTTTCTAAAACCACTTAGCAACTCTAAAACTTAACTTCCTGATCTGTACAAGGGGATTGTTATCTGTGTTTCAAAAGAAAGCCTATTCGGAAGAAAAAAGAAAGATAGCCTATGAATGCAGTGTGCCCAATCATTCTGTCTGGCAACTCAACATGTTAAGTTTTTCTTACTCCATCTCTTCCCTTTCTTAGCAGAAATGACTGTGAAATGATTTCAGCTGCATGCATGCTCAGTCGTGTCTGACTCTTTGTGACCCCATGGACTGTAGCTCACCAGGCTCCTCCATACATAGGATTCTCCAGGCAAGAATACTGGAGTGGGTTGAGATGCCCTCCTCCAGGGGATCTTCCCCACTCACAGATTGAACCCACATTTCCTATGTCTCCTGCATTGGCAGTCGGGTTCTTTACCATTTAATGCCACCTGGGAA
>NW_011481680.1:16427-18358 GCF_000754665.1 Bison bison bison | reverse complement strand
GCCACCTGGGAAGCCCATTGCATAACTGTAAATCATAGAAAACATCCAGAATTGTCACAGTTAAAAGAAAATTAAACATATGTTTACATTATGAATGTGACCCAATTCTGTTTCTATGTCATGGAATAAGTTGGCTGATAGAGTTCAATCCTTGTGCTTTTCCTGATGCATCTGGACCTTATAGATTAACATGATGCATATGTGTAGCTTAGGATCCTCTAGTATTCTTTGAGTGTCAGAATGTTAAAATATATTAGAAAGTCAATGCATAACGTTGATTCTGCATGAAAGACACAAGAACAAGAGTCAGAAACTCTGAGTCTCAGTTCGTAAGCAGTGTCTGATGACAGGACAAAATACTCTTAAGGTTTCATCAGTGTTGTGGAGATCAGTGAGAGCTCCATTTTTGCAAGCATTCTGAGTTATCAGAAGGGAAGGAAGAAGTTCTCTTATGTGTAAGGTAACAATTTGTCTTCTATTAATTTTGCATTTTTAATGCCTGTTGTGTTTGGCAAGGAGTCTGGTAGAATTTGGAGACCACTCCAAACAATGAAGCCTGGCCATTAGGGAACAAGCTAAAGGAACTCTTACTCTGAATCACTCCTTTACATGATCAACTCATTTAGGTATGTTGGCGAGGCTCTCAGAGAAATTGTTCTGGAAGAAGGATTATTCAGAGACAGTAGTGCTCTATAAGCACACATACACAAACATACATGTGTTATTTGTATCCCTGCTCCTGTCTGCAACTATTTTCTACCTGACTTTGTGAACTTTCATTGCTACCCTCTTGTTGGGGATTCTCTTTTTATCTCTAAATGTGGATGTTTATCAAAGGATTTTAGCTCACTTTTAGGTGAATGTCTAAAATCACACCTTAAATGGGTTTTCTGACTGTTCTGGCTATACTGACCCTGATGCCAGACCTCTGCTAACGAAGGATTGCATCTAGTGAATGTTAATGGATGTTATTGAGACTGTCTGGAACAACTGTACATTCCATTCTAGAGATGTAATTATGACAACAAGGTGTCCAAACAGCCAATATTCAGAATCTTTTCTCTATTAAAATGATATGGTATATTTTTCTTATTGTAAGATTTATTTCCTTTTCTCTTCCTTCCCTTCTGTCCTGGAACAAATTGAACTGTAGCCATAGCTGTTTTCACTGAATTTCATAGTGAGGATCTGTTGGTGATTATGGAATACTGCAGCAGCCCTTGGATGTTGATCAAATTCTCCCTTCCAAAATGAAAGAAGTCAATCCAGGATACAAAATAATCAGAGAGAAAGGGGTCATTTCATTCCTCTCTTTCCATTTCATAATCACTGGAATATTCTTATCACTCTTCAAAAAAATAGAAACACAAACAAAAAACAGAAGGCATCATGTGCAGATGTTATGCTCTAAACGTCATTAACTATGTAGTAGCATCTCTATGCAACCCCCTCTTTTTAAAGATTTTGAATTATAGTCTGAAGGTTGTGTCTCTCTTTTCTGAGAGGCCCCTGTATAGGAAAGGCCCTTTCGTGGTATGGGCCAGAGAAGCATGGCTCATCAGATCTTCAAAAACATATAGTCTTTCCCACATGTTTACCAAACCAAATATTGACAGTACTTGGTTATGCACTGCTGCATAACAAATCACCCCAAACATAGAAGCTTAAAACATCAACAGTTTAATTTTATTATTTGTCATGATTCCCTGAGTTGGCTAGGTGGTTCTTTTGCTACAGGTGATTTCCGAGTACAGGGATGGTCAAAAGATCAAAACTAGCCTCACTCACATACTAGGGGTTGACACAAGCTACTGACTGGGAGCTCAGTTAGGGCTGGCAGCAAGGACACTCAGTTCTCCACATGGGCCCTTCCACATCACCGCTTGTGCTCTCCTCACAGCATAGCAGCTGTGATCCAAAAAGGAGGACTC
>NW_011481680.1:14131-16327 GCF_000754665.1 Bison bison bison | reverse complement strand
GGAGGACTCCAGGAGGCAAAGGTGAAAGATGAAGACTTTATAAAGCATAGCCTTGGAAACTCTCCACCACTTCTGCTGCATTTTACTGGTCATAAATAATCACAGGGACAATCCGGATTTGAAGAAAGGGAAAGTCAAACTTCTCTCCTTAATGGGACTGAAGCAAGGTCATATTCCAAAAGAGGATGTGGGATGAGAGATATTGTTGAAGTCATCTTTAGTAACATGATCTATCATAGGCACCAATCTAAAGCACCATCCCTCCCAGATCCCTACAATGTCCCTTACCCCATCATCCGCTTGAAGCTTCTGACACAAAGATCCCACATCTTCTCCTCACCTTTAAACAGGAGCAGTCTTGCTTTCCTCTCTCCTGTGTGTGTGTGTGTGTGTTATTCACTCAGTTGTGTCCAATTCTTTGTGACCCTAAGACTGTAGCCCACCAGGCTCCTCTGTCCATGGAATTCTCCAGGCCAGAATATTGGAGTGGGTAGCCTTTCCCTTCTCCAAGGGATCTTCCCAACCCAGGGATGGAACTCAGGTCTCTTACATCTCTTGCACTGTCAGGCAAGTTCTTTACCACTGAGCCACCTGGGAAGACCTTATTCTCTCCTAGACATCTGTATTTCATTGAGGAGTCCTCAGGCTTCAGTCATCCATACCTGTGAATTAAGTACTGCTTGACACAGTACCTGAATGTTCAGATTCAATGCCTCTCATTCAACTTTTCGCTTGAAATCTGGTACTCATCTAAGTTGGGGGATGGGGTTTGATCATTATACTGTGTACTTCATGTTACAGTCATTTCTTTAAGAGAAGGAAGATATGTGAAATTACATAATGATATTCTGGAAGCCCTAGTACATGCCAGACACTTTCCATAGATTGCTTCATTTTCTCTTTGAAAAGAATCCTTTAAGGAAGATGGCATAATCCTTATTTTTCAGATAATTAATTTCAGGTTTATGGAAGGTAAATAACTTTTCTAAGGATGAGCACATAATAAATGGAAATAACAGATTCTAACTCATTCTCACCATCTGCCTTTCTATTAGTCATTTTCTAGGGTTCAGGGACTGGTTGTTTTAAACTTGCTAGACATAGTGTGCCAAGTATATAAAGTGGGAGGCAGGAGGAAGAGGAGAGGGAAAATGATATCAACAGAGGATACTGACACAGGAACATCATAAAGGTAACTTTTTCATATCCATTAATATTAGTGAAACCTCTAGAGGCTCAGATAAGTTAAATACTTAGCCCAGATCACCAAAAGTGTAAATATGAGAGCAGGGATTCAAAACTAGGACACTCAAGGCCTTGCCCCTGACACTGAGTCCTGCCTTTCCCAGTCTTTAATTTCTTGGGTCTTTAATTCTGCAGACTTTTAATCTCTTGCTTAGCTGGCTTTCTGGTTTATACAATCCACAGAGTGGTGAATGCGTTGCTACAGTAAGCCCCCTACATATGAATGAGCTCTTTTCCAATATCCCACTTTAAGTTCAATTTGTTCATAAGTCCAACAAATTTAGCTTAGGAACCTAACTAACACAATCAGCTATATAGTACTGTACTCTAATAGGTTTATAATACTCCTCACACAAATAGTACATAAAAACAAACTAAATAAAACAGCTTTAATCTTATAGTGCAGTACCTTGAAAAGCACGGTAGTGTCATACAATAGCTGGCGTACAAGGGCTGGCATCGAGTGAACAGGCAAGAGGAGTTTTCACTGGAGGAGGTGGGAAATGGTAGAGCTGAAGGTCGTCAGCAATGGAGGACAGAAGGCAAGCTGCAATTTTACTCACGCTTGCCATTGATGAAACACATGCTCACATCTTTGAAAGCTTGCAACTTGAATGTTTGTATATAGAGGACTTACTCTATTTGGTTCAAATTTATTCACGTGGAACTTTGTACATACACTAATTTTAACACATTTGAGATGACAAAAATAATCATGAATGCAATTAAAAGCCATTAAAGAAACTTTGTGACCCCACGGACTATAACCCACCAGGTTCCTCTGTCCACGGAATTCTCCAGGCAAGAATATTGGGGTGGGTAGCCATTCTTTTCTCCAAGGGATTTCCTGACCCAGGGATCAAACCTGGGTCTCTTGTCTTGTAGGTGGATTCTTTACATCTGAGCCACCAGGGAAGCCCAAAGAAACTTGAGAGAAAATACTTGTAAAAT
>NW_011481680.1:7591-13513 GCF_000754665.1 Bison bison bison | reverse complement strand
AAATGACTGGGTATTCTAGGAATGATTCCTTTACTACATAGTCTTCTGGTACAGGGGAGCTGGACAGGCTACAGTCCATAGGATCACAAAGAGTTGGACACGACTGAAGTGACTGAGTATGCACACACAGAGATTTCCAGACAGAGCTCTATACTGAGTTAGAGCAATGATCCTTCCCTCAGTGATCCTTCTTTCCCTTTTGTCTGAGATATATAAGTTTCATTTATGGCTCTGATCAAGAGCTGAAATCCCAGTGTTTAATAAAACTTCTTCAATAAATAAGTATATTTTATGAGGAAGAAAACATATGGAAAGTATGAATTTTCTAGCCATAGTAAAGCACTCAGGTGCATAAGAAGTGTTGCTTTGCATAATTTTCCATATTGTAATTGAATCTAATTTCCACTTTGAGCCCCAAGTCTACTGTAAGTAAGAAGTATAGTGTCTCCAGTTCAGGGTAAATTCAGTTCCTTCTTGGTTTTCTTTGTAAATGTATGGTAAATTCAAATGTATGATATGTCAATCATATTATATGTCTCCATTTCTCATCACATGACATCTAAATTATCAGAACTTATGTAGTGTCTTGATCTATACTGTCCTTGTTGACATCTCCCAAGATATTTGAATTCCCATCTAAACCTCAAACATATGGTTCATATTGCCATGCTGCAGCCTTTCATCTCAACCATGAGGCTGACTCAGGACTGTAGCACTGTTTTTCAGCTAACTTTTGTGCTCTGCTCAAAGTGTGAAAGTGAAAGTGTTCATTGCTCAGTCGTGTCCCACTCTTTGCGACCCCATGCACTGTAGCCCCATCAGGGTCCTCTGTCTATGGAATCCTCCAGGTAAGAATACTGGAGTGGATTACCATTCCCTTCTCCAGAGGATCTTTCCTGACCCAGGGACTGAATCTGTGTCTCTTGAATTGCAGGCAGATTCTTTACAGTTTGAGCCACCAGGGAAGTGGAACACAGCAAAATTTGTGAGAAACTCAGCACTAACTTAGGCCTTCTCTGACCTTTATATAAAATCACGTCTTGTGAGGCTACAGAGAGGGAAAGATCACAGGGAAAATTTATATGTGAGGGAGCAAGAAATATGTCATATGTTCTTTCATCTTGCCACATTTCCTAACCCTTGACAATCCTTGTTCCCTCACAAAGAAACATATTTTCATGTAGGTGTCACTCTATCAAATAAGGTAGGAATAGACTTGTTGTCCAAAATTTGTCTAGAATAGTAATTCTCATATGCAAATAAGTAAGAAGGTATTATCTTTCCCAGGATTCCCTTTTGTCAGGTGGATAAAAATGGATACTGGGTAGGTTTTTCATCTCCCTCATTTAAGGGTGGTTACGTGTTCTTCTGGGCTTCTTCTTATTCTTCCAGTAGCTCAGCAGTAAAGAACCCATCTGCAATTCAGGAGCCACAGGAAACGTGGGTTCGATCCCTGGGTCAGGAAGATTCCCTGGAGGAGGGTATGGCAAACCACTCAAATATTCTTGCCTAGAGAATCCCATAGACAGAGGAGCCTGGCGAGCTATAGCTAATGGGGTTTGCATAGAGTTGGACACAACTGAAGCAACTTAGCACTCATTCTTCCAGGCCAGACAATTGTTGCCAGACAAATCATTCTTACCCCCTTCATCTACGATTCAATGATGCAGTATAAGTCCTCCACTTCTGGGATTTAAATTTCAGCCTAAATTTATTTAGCCCACACTGAGTTGATTGGGAAAAACCCTGTGGTGACTGAATTTACCTTCAATTAGCAAGATTAGGTTTCCCACAACTAGCAGAATGGGACTCAAAATGCATCCTAAGATCAGTTATATAAAAACAGAGCTCTCTCTACTAGCTGAGAAATATCCTGAAAATTTATACCCACTTAAAAAATCAATAAAAGTTATTTCTAAAGAGATTATGAAACAGTTTGTACAGTCTGATCTCAAATACTTTGAAAAATGGATGTGCATAGAAAAATACTAGAAGGATAAGCACTCAGTTTTACTTGCTGGTGACTCTCAAAGTCAATAATTCATCCAATAATTCATTTATTCAAGAAATATTTATTTGGTGCTATTATGCATCAGGCATTGAAAATTCAATTCCATAGCTTCATCCCATAACTTATTTCTCCTAAATTGCAGACTTATATGGCAAATTCCTTGCTATACATGCCCATTTGAGGAAGCTAAATAGTACTAACCTACTGAATGCCTATGGACCCACATGGACTGTACCAAACAAATTTAGACCAATCTTGGCCCTGAATCCTAAAAACTCAGCATATAAAAGGAAGGCCATATATAAGAATGAAGAGAGCTTGGGTTTTTAAGTCAAACTACAACTGGGTTAGAACTCTGGCTCTGCCTGTTATTAACTGCATAAACTTGGAAAATGTAATTAACTTCTCTGAGCTTCACAGAGCATACTTAGTGAAAAGATAAGCAATAAGAGAGATCATTGTACAGCATTTTTAAGCATTTAAAAAGAAAAAGTAGTTAAAGTGCTTAACAGGTTTTGGTCCACACTGGGCGCTCAGCAAAAGTTTACATCCCTTCCCATTCCCTCCTTTCTGCGGCAGAGGTGGCATTGCCATAAATTACATAGCACAAATATGTGATTAAAACATTTGGAGTGGCTAGAATAGAAATAAAACACCAAGATACATTTATGTTACACTAGAAATATACTATATTCTTTGTTATATTTCTTGTGGCCAAACCACAAGAAATTGCTGATATTTAATTCTTTTTGACCTATAAAACAACAATTTCATATCTTTAAATCTAATAGAGCAATATGCATGTTGACTTGAAAGAGGGGGACAATGTTCACCTTTTTTCTGTTGAACTGAGTTTTCCCCTCTCCTATTGCTCAAGGTAGACATCAAGAAAGCACATTAAAAACATTAAAAATTTGTTTAAAAAGAAAGCACATAATACAGGTGTCTCTACTATTCTTTTAGCCCAAAAGGACTATGGGTGTACAAAACTACAGTGATAGCTCTATCAGGCAGAGTGCTGGAGAGAGGGTCTGGAGAGCTGCCTGGCTCCCAGGACTGGAAGCATCACCTATAACAGGACCTTGGCTCTGTCATTTCCCCTTTGTTAGCCTAGTCTCATCACTGGAATGAAGTTGAGGAGCCTACCAAGACATCCTGGAGTGTAATGGAAACCCATGAGACCTAAGCTGAGCAAGCACTCTGGGTCCTCAGCTATGAAAATCTCTGAAGGCCAAAGAACTATTTTAACAGAAATTAATTTGCGAGAATAAAAGAACACATTAGACACTCAAAAGGCAATTATTCATGAAATGTCAACAAACTTGTAAAACACAAATGACACCCAGATGGATACGGATCCTGACCTCTACAAAACTAGGAAAACCCAATGTGAATTGTACCTGCTAGCGTGCTATGGGCTTTCCATGTGTTGCCTCCTTTAACACTTAAAGTGAGCCTATGAAGCAACATTTATTATTTCAGTTTTCAGATGAGTATTTTTACCTTTCATTATTTCAATGTTAACTATGTAAGTAGAGAGCCCAGAATTCACATCTGGCCTTTCTATTTTCCCAGTCTGTGCTCTTTTCTCTCCAGGACATTAGCATGGTGCTAATCAAGCTCCTGGTGTGTCCAGCCCTAGGCCTTTTAGCCCAATGACAAGAATAGCATGTCTGTTACCAACACCACCAAGCACTCAAGAATGTGATTGTGTGCTTGTGGTATATGACACAGCATGCAGATGGAACAACGTAAGCAAAACATGAATTCAAAGGACCATTTGGCCTACCTGAGAACTGGAACTGGACTAAACACTCTGAAGAAAGGAGTTCTTCAGACTAGAACGGTCTCATCAGTCAAAACCCCAACTGTATATTTCGGGTAAAGGTATAGCACAACTGGAAGCCAAATACGTTTTTAAAATTATTTGAGGCTTATTATTCTTCATTATCAGTTTCACATTCATAAATCAGTTCAAATTTTAAAATCAAAGTTTAACAGAACTAGGACTAACTATGGGTCAGAGACACCATTAGGCCCTTATATCTGCCTACAGAAGGTGGGCAGAATTTGGAAGAAATATCTTTCTCTTTGTTGTTATCCTCTAACTCAAATTGAAGGTTGAATTCTGCAGGTTGAATTTTGTCATTAGAATTGTGGAGCATGTCCTCCATGTTCCTCATCAAACTCACCTGGGTTAAAAATGGACTGGGAGATGAAAACCTCATCAGTGCTAGGGTGTGCTGGTTTCTGCAGCTGTCCAAAAAAGTCCTACTGTAATTTGTCTTTGCATGTGTACATTTGTGTGCTTCTGCCTAGAGCAGTTCTGTGTCTTTCTCCTTTGTTGCTGTCAGTTTCTTTTTTGTTCTCTAATTCAGGTCTTTGTCAAAGAAGTTAATTCAAAATTTAAGTACGGACAAGAAATCATACTTGGCCTTGCTTCCTTGGCAGTTCTGTTTAATATGTCAATCTTTGCTGACTGAGGAGTCGACCCAAAAAATGTTGATGGACCTTGTAATGAAAAGCCAGGACATCTACCAGATGGCACATAGCATTCTAGACATGCAAGTTTAAAAATAAAGGAGAGCTTTATGGTCAAGACAGTGGTGTTTCCAGATAGCTCATATTTGAATTCTGACTCTCTATTTCAGAAAAATGGAGCATTTGTTTGTTTGTTTTTCCTCATCCAGGGTATCCTATATTATTCATTAATTTATTTCTTTATTCATTCTTATATTATTCCAAAGCCTGAGAGTATCTAGTGTTCAGTACTTTTCCCTGGAGGTTCTGCTGATATTTTGCTGATGTGTTTCAGTTGCTACAACAACCCTTGTATATGGGTATCATTTTTCCTTAACAAATGCAAGAAAAAGGTCCAAAATATAAAATGGTCCGTGAGAGAAAGAGGCCTTTTCATTTCCTCATTTCTTTTCCAAACTCATTTTTACAAACAATGTCTCAGAACAATCTTAGCAGTCAGAGACATCATTTGCAGACCTTAAGCTTCAGATCCACCACCTGTCCCTGCTGTGACTCATAATATAAACATAGACCCTCTGTGTAATGTGTTTCCTAGAACTTTAAAATATAACTCACAGCTGGTGTCTCCCTTTCTGAGAGGCCCCTGTGTATGAGAAGCCCTTTCATGGAGTGAGCCAGAGAGTTCAAAGGTCCAGCAAACTTTGTATGAATTTCCAATCATAAGAGACATCACAAACTTACGCTTTTCTCCAAATATGTTAGTACAATCTGAACCATCATCTCTCCCAGACTCTACAATGTCCTATAGGACATCCCCATCATCCATTTCAATCTTCTGCCGCAAAGATCTCATACTTTCTCCTTACCTACATCCAGAAATCATGGTTTCCACTTCTCTTAAACTTGTATATTATTTTGAGGAGTCCTCAAGCCTTGGTCATCCACATCTGTGAATTAGATGTTGCTTGACACAATGACAGAATGGTCAAATTCTAATGCCTCTCATCTAGAGTTGATAGTGTGTATTTTTGTTTACTTTTAAAATAGTATTTAGAAATAAATAAAAATTATATACATTTCTTAATCATATTGTCCCCAGGGAGACTGCAGCTCATTGAGAAAGAAGATACTGTAACTATGGGTGGTCATTAGTTACATCCATTAAACTATAATTCGCTTAATAAATAATGAACTGCAACCTGCCTTCACTGATCAAGCTGTGCTTTTACAGAAAACTTGCATGTCTTCCAAGTGTCACATAGTCTAAACAAAAAATGTTTGCCCAAGTTGTTTTTCAGGAACTTGAAGTCAGCTTGTGTCCAGTTAGAACCTGAGCCAGCGAAGACTGGCTGGGACCACCAACCCTCCAACTGGGCAAGCGTGAGTGCCCACTCAAGTGGCCTCTTGATGTCAGAAGCCCCAAAACCTTC
>NW_011481680.1:6657-6951 GCF_000754665.1 Bison bison bison | reverse complement strand
GTTGATCATCTAGCCCAGGGGTTGGCAACCTTTTTTTTTTCAGTAAAGGACCAGATAGTAAGTTTTTGTCTTTGGGGGCCATGTAGCATCTGTCTCAACTATCTAACTCTGTTGTAGTGCTAAAGCATTATGGGTGTGTTCCAGTAGAACTTTATTTACAAAAATAAAGGGTGAGCCAAATTTGGTCCATAGACCACAATTTACAAATCCCTTATCTAGCAGATGGGCTTCCCAGGTGGTATTAGTGGTAAAGAACCCACCTGCCAATGCAGGAGACATAAGAGACGTGGATTT
>NW_011481680.1:4919-6557 GCF_000754665.1 Bison bison bison | reverse complement strand
AAAGTTGATGTTGAGGTTCCATGGGTACTTGTACATCACTACAATATCCTACGGAAGCTGGAATCATTATCTCTTCACATGTGGAGAGAAAGGGTTCAGGATACTAAAAGTTAACAGGGAAAAAAAGAGTTTTCATTTCCTAACACTTGACACCACTCTTGTGAATAACTCTTCAATGTAATAACCAGCCAGGCTCCTCTGACTATGGGATTCTCCAGGCAAGAATACTGGAGTGGATAGCCATTCCCCTCTCCAGGGGATCTTCCCAACCCAGGAATTGAACCCGGGTCTCCTGCATTGCAGGAAGATTCTTTCCTGTCTGAGCCACCAGAGAAGCCTATAGTAACAACACTCAGAAGTAATATTCCAGACCAGCCACCTGTTTCTGCAGTTACTGAAAAGTGCAAGCATAAATAAACTTTAGATTCATTTTCTAGAGGGCAATACTCTTGCCTCCTTTTCAACTATAAGTGTGAGTAATATTAATGTTAGAACAGAACCTCAAATTTTGAATATCTAATGAATGAAATAAAATTAACAGAAGATAATGAGAAGTGTAATATACAATATGATAAAAATAATTACATTGCTCTATGTTAGAAATGGAAGTTAAGAAAGTAAATCTAAAGAGTTTTCAACACAAGGAGAAAATAGTTTTTCTATTTCTTTAATATTATGTCTATATGAGATGGTGGATGTTTAGTAAGCCTATTGCGGCAATCACTTTGTGATGTATGTAAATAAAATCATTATGTTGTACACCTTAATCTTATACAGGGCTATATGTATGTCAATTATATCTGGAAAAATTTTAAAATAAAAAATCTAAAAAAAAGGGTTAATGTATATTTTTTTCTTTTTTGTTCCTTCCATTTATTTCAAAATTTACATGATCAGACTGCTATAATTTTTGCTCTTGAGAAAACCAAAAGTTAATCAGTGGATACTCAAGACCAAAATAAGGAAATAAAGGGGGATAACATCTCTCTGAGCAAATGTTAAAGCATACTTGTTCCAACTTCGGAGTAAATTCAATGTCTGAAAGGCAAACAAGCAAAAACCACACAATATATATGTAAAAAGTGGCCAGTGGGTTTAAATGTCAAGAGTACTGCCTACTAGAAAATGAATCTAAAGGTCCCTTGGCATTTAAACCCAGTGGCCACTGTTTACGTATATATTGTGTGGTTTTTGCTTGTTTGCCTTTCAGAGATTGACTTTACTCCTAAATTGGAATGGGTATGCTTTAACATTCTCTCAGAGAGATATTATCCCCCTTTATTTCCTTATTTTGGTCTTGAGTACCCACTGATTAACTTTCAGTTTGATTGTATTCCCCATGTTTGGCCAGATGGATACATAGTTCTTTTATATCGCTTTGTCCTAATTTTCTGCAGTGCAGAGTCTTACATAGTATGAGAACATCATTAGGGGGAAATCTTCTGGTCTCCAAAGCTTTTGTCCAGGAAGGTACCTGCTGAGTCATTTCTATCCTATTTGTTGCTTGGTCACCTCGAATCAATCATCCAAAATACATAGTTCTTTGCAACACAGTTCTGCCTACTATCTCTGAACCAGGCTTCCTCTGATTACCTACTGGTCTTTAGTCCTGCATTTATCCACAAAGATGTTATATAG
>NW_011481680.1:4242-4819 GCF_000754665.1 Bison bison bison | reverse complement strand
GTTATATAGGCTGGTGGTTCACTATGGTCATCTTCCCTTACAGATACTCTTTCCTTAAAGGCCAGAGATTCAGCTTATCTTAGAAATGGTTGGATCATTTTACTTCTTTTCCTCTTCTTGAATCTTTCTTAAGTTCTGCCACATCGTGAGTTATACTTAGGTCATCCATTATTTAGTTTTCTTTAAAAAAATATTTTTCTACATTTTTCCTAGTACTATTTATGTCTATTTTTTTTTATCCCAAGCCTTCTAATGTGTTTCCTGGACACAGCTTAAATTCTGCTCAGTAAATGTAAGTGTCTTTTAGTCCTGCCACCATAAGATTATTGCTCCTTGGATGGAGAAGTAGTACACACATTCTTCAGTAATACATGTACTGTTTATCTCCATCTTCAGTCTTCAGTCAGTCAGTTCAGTCACTCAGTCGTGTCTGACTCTTTGTGACCCCATGGACTGAAGCATACCAGGCTTCCCTGTCCATCACCAACTCTGGGAGCTTACTCAAACTCATGTCAATCGAGTCAGTGAGGCCATCCAATCATCTCATCCTCTGTTGTCCCCTTCTCCTCCCGCCTAA
>NW_011481680.1:0-1134 GCF_000754665.1 Bison bison bison | reverse complement strand
ATGCTGCAATGAGCATGGGGATGCATATATAACTTTTGAAATTAGTATTTTTGTTTTCTTTGAGAAAATACCCAGAGGTGGAATTGCTGGATCACATAGAAGTTCTGTTTTTAACTTTTGAGGAATCATCATACTGTTTTCCATAGTGGCTGAACCAATTTACATTTCTACCAGCAGTACACAAGTCTCCCTTTTCTTCACATTTTCACCAGCATTAAATAACTCTTGCATTCTTTGGCAATAGCCATTCTAACAGGTATGACATGATAATTCATTGTGGTTTTGATCTGCATTTTCCTAATTATTATGATATGGAGTATCTTTTTATGTGTCTATTGGTCATCTATGTTTTCCTTGAAAAAGTGTTTTTTTCTATCCATTATTTAATTGAACTGTTTAGGGCTCTTTTTTTTTTTTTTTTTTGCTATTGAGCTATGTTAGTTCTTTATATATTTTGGTTATTAACCCCTTATCAGATATATGATTTACAAATATTTTCTCCCATTTAGTAGGTTGCCTTTTCATTTTGTTGATGGGGTCCTTTGTTTTAGTTTGGAGTAGTTATACTTGTTTTTTGCTTTTGTTGCTTTTGCTTTCAGTGTCAGAGTCCAAACATCATTGCCAAAACCTACACTAAGAAGTTTACCGTCTATGTCATACAGCTCAATATTAAAAAAAAAAAAAAATCAAGAATGCACAGAAAACATTAATAGACATTTCTGCAAAGAAGACATACAGATGGCCAAGAGACACACGAAAATATTCTCAAAGTCTCTAATTATTGAGGAAACGCACTGGCCAAAATGACCATCATCAAGAAGTCTACAAATAAATGCTGGAGAGGTGTGCAGAGAAAAAGGAATCCTCCTAAGCTGTTGGTGGGAATGTAATTGGTGCAGCCACTATGGAAAATAGTATGGAGGTTCCTTAAAAAACTAAATACAGAGTTACCATATTATTCAGCAATCCAAAGCCTAGGCATATATCTGGAAAAGGTGAAAACTCTAATTCAAAAAAATACATGCTTCCCAGTGTTCATCAGTTCAGTTCAGTTCAGTTTAGTCGCTCAGTCGTGTCCGATTCTTTGCAACCCCATGAACCGCAGCACGCCAGGCCTCCCTGTCCATCACCAAC
>NW_011481679.1:32781-33727 GCF_000754665.1 Bison bison bison | reverse complement strand
TGGTGAGTGCTCCCGCAGCCCCCGCCGGCCTTAGGGACAGCGAGAGCCCCGGGATCCTCCTGCCGTTGAACACGGGGGGACCCGGGGCCCCCTCCCAAGGGTGACCGCGACCTCGCTGTGCAACTCGGGGAGCCGCTAAAGCAGCGGCCACGCCGAGGCGCGGAGACGGCGTGGGGGCGGAAGAGCACCCCCTTCTCCAGTTAACTCCTTTCTCCCTCTTGGCAGCCGGGAGGCGGTGCGGGAAGGAGAAAGGCCCCACCCCAACTTGGGGAGACCCTGCGTACTGGGTAGGGGCTGTTGTTGGTTTAACTTGGGGGCGCGATCCTTCTTTGCGCGATTTCATTCCCCTCACATCCATATCAATTGCTGTGGTTTTGACTCTTTAAACGCTTAGGGTCCAAGCAGGGGAACCTCTCTTTTTTTTCAGCCCCAGTACTAGGGAGCCCACTCACAGACTTAAAACAAACAAACAAACAAACCCAAACAACCAATCAGCCAACCAAACAAAAATCCCACCACCACCGCCACAAAAAGCACACAACTTAGGCCTTCAGTCTTTTCTACTTGACCAGATATCTAAGGAAGAGGCGCCTACGTGTTTCCCCCCCACCTTGCCTCTCCATGTGCTCGCCCAAAAAACATTTCTTTAAGAGTGGGGGGAGCGTGGGAGGTGGAGGCTGGAGGAAGTACCACCAACTGTCGTATGTGTGTGATCCCCAGTCGTCCAGGACTTCCACTTAGTAGATTAAGAACGCTCAAAAGCAGTAGACCGACTGCACAAATCTCCCCGTCTTGAGAGTGAACCAGTGAGAGCAGGCAGTCCATTTCCTGCCACTGACTTCATGTGCAGAGGAATGAAATCTATGGGGCCTGGTATCAGATTGGGAAATACTGGGATTTCTTCAACTCATCAGTTAAAAAGGTTCCTCCTTTTTTTTTTTTTCTT
>NW_011481679.1:29581-29939 GCF_000754665.1 Bison bison bison | reverse complement strand
GGCTATAATCCATAGGGTCACAAAGAGTCAGATGCGACTAAGCACAGTGTTAAAGGTAGAACCAGCACCCCTCACATACATACCGTGGGGTAGAGTGGCGTAGCATTCTTTGACATTTTTGCATTTTGACTTTGTGTTTCTGTATAATTCCTAAAGCCTTTGGTTGTTTAGATAGTATAGTTGCATTAGTAACTTGAAGTAACAGAAGTTAATATTCTGGTTCTTACGTAACTTTCTGAGTATTTGGTTATTTGTTTTTAATTGGTTTAAACATGTTTTGATTTTAATTGATAAAGGTGAGCATAGTGGGTTCCTGTATGCCACAAAGACTTACTGAGCACTTACTATGTGCTAGGCA
>NW_011481679.1:29068-29222 GCF_000754665.1 Bison bison bison | reverse complement strand
TGAAGGGGAGGGAAAGGCATTTAAGGGAACAATGCATACAAAGGTAGAGAGATGTGGTAGCATGCCCAGTAAAGGAGCTGTGGATTGATTTTAGTGGCTGTTACATATGATGGACCTGTCAGAAAAGAGATTGAGCCCAGGTTTTGATGGATAT
>NW_011481679.1:25724-28968 GCF_000754665.1 Bison bison bison | reverse complement strand
GCAGTGCCTCCCTTCATCCCCTTACTCAGCATATTTCTCTGCATCTCTGTTTCCTCCCGCTGCTCCATCACCTCTCCTTCCTCCTACACACCCTGAACATCTTCACCAGATCGGAAATGTCTGCCATGTTTTTCTTTATAAATCTAACCTGTCCAGGTGGTGTCTCATAACGCTCTCATTCTTCCATTAAACCATCAGCTTTCTGAAAGCCCTTTCTTACTCCGAACTCCTAACTGTCGTGAGTCTGAATGTTATATGCTGATCTCGTATGTCCAATAGATTTTAATATGCTTCTGGGCAAGGGTCCTGCTTTATGCCTATTCTTAAATCTTGCAGACCAGTGCTGGGATGCAGAAGCACTCAACACATTATTATTAGCTGGGAATTCTTTCCCTATAGGCCAGACATTTTGAGAGTATGAATTGTTGAAAAGAGACTTTTTGAAAAAGAAATGTGCTGTTTTTTTCCCTCTTAGAATATATACTCCATCAAATGAACCTATTTGTACATGTTTGTGTACTTTCTATAATTTTGAAAGTTGAGAAACTTCTAGCTTGATTTCTTATTTGTTTGATTGGGTTCTTGTGATGTCACAGCCTGAATTTCCACGTGGGGAACCAGTATCCAACAACAAAAAAATGATACAAATGAACTTACTTACAAAACAGAAATAGTCACAGATATAGAAAACAAACTTATGGTCATCCAGGGGTTAAGGGAATGGAGGGATAAATTGGGAGATTGGAATTGACATGTATATTATCAATTACACTGTAGTGATCTATATGGGAAAATAATCTGAAAAGGAGTGGATATATGTGTATGTATAACTGATTCACTTTGCTGTACAAACTAGCACATTGTAAATCAACTATACTCCCATAAATATTAAAAAAAAACTATTCATGACCCAAGTAACATTTTATTGATAATAATACGAGATATTGGATTATTAGCAAAAGAATACTGAATAGAGGACCAAAGGACCTGGGTTCCAGTATTTATTCTTTAAGTTGCTTGTAATCTCTGATGAGCCGTTTAATACCAGAGGGTTTGAGCCCTTGATTAATGTCTAACAGAGATAATGCTTACCTGATTTCCTTCACAAGGTGATTTAGATAAAACACAGTAATGAATGAGAAAGCATATAGGAAATTTTATATTGCTGTGCAAATATACAGCAGTATTGTTAACCCCTTATTACCCGAATCAGATGCATTGTGATTGGATAGTTTAATGGCTTTCTTGCAGTTTGATAGTTCTAACATAATTGTACAAAGTACTATAATAAGGTTATTTTTTGGTTGATTCCTTATTCTCTCTCCAATTTGTCCCTTTGAAAGATTATACGTTCTGTAGTTCTGAAAATAATTTGTTTTGTTTAATAAATGTAAGGTGTGAGTTTAATACTTTTTCACTGTAATTTTTTAAAAAAATAATCAGGCTATCCTTGTCTTTCCATGTATCAGTTTGAGGTCTTTAAAACTTCTGTTAAAAAAGTTTCACTAGATATCTATGACATTCTGTCTTGTCAGGCAGCTTACTGCTGTTGTACAAATAAGAAAACTGAATCACTGATGTGTTAAGGAGTCTGACCTAGAGATAAGTTTAAAAGCTCTCAGTTCTATTGTCAGTGTTAGATACAGCACTGAGTTATTGTGCTTCAGGAACTTTGAAAGTGAAAAATTATGAAATCTCTTTTTTTAATTCTTTTTTGGAACAATTATCATTTTAATCCACCTAGATTTCACTCTGAATGCCAAGATCTCTGGCAGTAGCAACATGTCATTGAAGTAAAATCATATACTTTTCCAACCTGATCTCAACACTGTAAATAACAGGATGCTCTGAAAATAGTGCACACATAATATATGCTAATTTACGTGAAATAGCACATTTGACTAAGTATCACTGGGTATCAGTAGCACCATAGGGATGATTATTGAAGACCCAACTTTCTCTTGGTCCTATATTTCAGTCTGCCACGCAGAAGAGACCAGTTCCTTCCATCAAAATTTTGGCTGTTTCATACTTTTGTCTCATGACTGAACAAATTAACATGATGGCCAGGTGATTTGAAATACAGTTATATACTGTGATCCAGGTAGACATCTTATAAAAGACACTCAAGTGGAAGACAGCTCAAAAAATGATGCATGTAAAGGAAAGTTGAGATGCAGTTTCACATAACTATTTATTATCAATGTAAGTAATAGAAATAGAAATAAATCAATTTGTCCTAATGTAAAACTTACCTGATGAGGCTGAATCGGTTTCAGTCTAAATTATATACTTGAGCTGTGGCTTGAACTGAATCCTAATCCTTGCTTGCTTTCTGTGAAGTGGCCTGGGAAAAAGGGGATGGGTGCCTTTCTCACGAAAGAATGTAGAAAGCAAAATCTTACTAATCACCATTTACACAGGCTTTGGTTTAAGGAAGGTCTTTCTGTATTGCTTTAGCAAGAGTCAGCTACATTGCTTACTAGATACAGAACTGCAAGTTGGCCTCCAGTCTCTCTGTCAGGGCTCTGTTGTGGTGCCAGGTGCAAGTGAGAAGTTCCTCAGGTGGCTATTCAGGCAGGCCTAGGTAGGAATCCACGACTTCATTAGGAATGAGTGATTTCTCAAAGGCTATTGATTCAATCACCTAGCAATTCTGGTGCTCATCCAGGGGAGAAAAGATGTTGAGTACGATCCTTAAAAAATCTATTTGTTCTTCTGTGATAGATATCCACATGCTTTGTTAAAGATCTGCTCAAAATTATGAGGAATTTTTATCTATCTTTAATTTGCTGGTCTTTCCCCAGCAAAAAGTAAAAGAACTAAAATAGAGTTTTCACTTTATTTGTAATATGGGCTAGTTAATAAGGCTTTATTAAGGAAATGTATGAGAAATTTCAACCTACTAAGAATTAGAGAGGGTAGTATAATGAACCACCATGGGGTATTATATCCATTAACTACATATAGTAGTTTTGTTTTTCAACATTTGCTTCATCCATCCTTTATTTTTTTCCTTGCTGAAGTACTTTAATGCAAATCCCAGATATTGTGTCATTTTACTCCTATGTGGTTCAGTGTGCATCTCTAAAAATGACTGACTGAAAAAAAAAGTAACCACTATGCCCCTGTCACATCTATCAAAATTAACATGTTCATTGATATCATCTCAGTATCTTCTGACACTCAACTCATAATCCAATATCCCCAGTTGCCTCAAAAAATAATTGATGCTTTTGAACTG
>NW_011481679.1:23584-25611 GCF_000754665.1 Bison bison bison | reverse complement strand
GAGATCCAACCAGTCCATTCTGAAGGAGATCAGTCCTGGGTGTTCTTTGGAAGGACTGATGCTAAAGCCGAAACTCCAATACTTTGGCTACCTCATGCGAAGAGTTGACTCATTGGAAAAGACCCTGATGCTGGGAGGGATTGGGGGCAGGAGGAGAAGGGGACAACAGAGGATGAGATGGCTTGATGGCATCACCGACTTGATGCACATGAGTTTGGGTGAACTCCCGGAGTTGGTGATGGACAGGGAGGTCTGGCGTGCTGCAATTCATGGGGTTGCAAAGAGTCGGCCACGGCTGAGCGACTGAACTGAACTGAATGTGTGCCTAATTAATGTACATCTCATTGAGCTCTTTATACAAATGCAGCTTTAAATTAATGGCAAAATGTCTTTCAAAGTTGTTCCACGTAAACTATCATATCTATCATATGTATCAGCTCCAGTTAAGTTCACTTCTGTCTTCAATTCTGTAGAGATACCTGGAAAGGTGGACTATACATACAGGTGTGGAGAGGCTCCTTGGAACAGCTATTATGTGCTGAGAAAAGAGACTGAATTAAGACTTTTGGCTCCACTCACCAATTGGGTAATCACATGTTCTTCATTTTGCAGTTTGTTGAGTGGGGTTATGTGCAAGAATTCCCTCCCAGGGGAATATCATAGATAGTTGGGCAAAGGATCGGCTTCTTGTTTTGTCAATCAGGGGTTCATAGAACTCTCTGATAGGTGCCCTATATGACTAAGTTCGTGTTATTAGCTCTAGTTTCAATTTCCATACAAAGACCAATTTGGTACTTTGTGTCTGTCTTTGTTTTTTAGCCTTTTAAAAACACTCTAGGTTGCTGCCTGTGGATAATTGGGTGAGCAAAGCTTTGCAAAGAACTCTGAACTATTAAGTTTCCTTATTTAGACATTTGTAGGGTTAAAATTGAAAGCCAGGCTACACTAATGAGGAGCTGGGGATGGGTGGAGTGGGTAAGTATGAGAAATCATCTTGGGCAGAAGGCCTAGACTCCACACAGATTTACTAACGAAATTGTGTAACCACTACGTTCCAGACAGCAATTTCGTGCTGTTATTGTGCTGGGCAGTGATAGGCATATAATTTCTCAAGCTTTGCAGACTCAAGTAGGTTTAGACTGCTAACCAATCTCCAGCCTGCACCTTCTAGGCTGACCCAATCAGCTGGGTTGATTTTCCTCAAAATAGATGATGATTGATAATTGTTTGGGCTGGACAGGTGGTGGGTTTTCTTCTTTTATTTTGCTTGAGGAAAAGACAACTCTGGAGGTGGTGTGTTGTGTGCTTTGAAATCCATCACTGATAAAATCTCAAAGCCTTAATAGCATATTATGTTGGCTGAAGGTGCTTAGGAAGATTCTCTGTGGAGAAAGCAAGGCCCTGGTATAGACTGCACTCTGACATTTTGAACTTACATGTATAATCAAGATGGGGGGTGCCGTGTATGGTTGAGCCCTGCTCACGGGTGTGAGACCACAGAGGTCAAATCACTTACCAAATCATTTGCCAAGTCATAGGACTGTGACTTCCGGGGACTACTATTTCTAGTTCATATAGAGGTGCCATGTGGGTTAGCTACTGCAGTTAAGACCAGGTGGATTTTATTCTCACACCAAATAGCAAATTCAGCAAGGCACAGAACTTAGTTTAATGTCTCATGTAGAATAGGTATTTTTCCATTTGTCATTGATTCTGAAATAGACAATATAAGGTGTCCATGTATGTGCAATGTTTTTCGAAACCTGCTTATATATGATTGCAGCCCTCAAATGTAGAGGATTGTGTCCTTGGAGATCTCGGCTACAGGTTCAGTATGTTGATTACTTTCTCTGACCTAAGGCTCCTCCTCCCTTTCTGCCTTCCTCCCAGTCATTTTCTTGACATTCTTGTGCCTCAAGAGTGCTTCATGTGGTTACACATCATTATGAGTAAGACTGCATTTTTTTGAAGTTTATGTCATAAGTCCAATTCATTTTCACTTACATTGCCCATGATACAGGCAGTAA
>NW_011481679.1:22862-23484 GCF_000754665.1 Bison bison bison | reverse complement strand
AGTAACTTAGAGAAAGTTAAAATGGGTTAAAATAAATATGGCAGAAGCATTTCCTCTAATAATATGCTCTGCGGTCTAATACCTCCCATTACAAAATCAATGTGTTCCAGAAGAGTCAGGGTGTACATAAAACATTTGTGAGTAGAAATAATCTTTTCTTGGGCTGACCTCACAGCTTCTTTTTCATTGGCAGTGCATTAGCTTACATTTTCCCTCCCCTTTGGTTGAGTAGCTAATGGTCTTTAAACAAGCTATTAAAGGGAAGAATAATTTTACAATGCAGAAAAATAAAAATGGCCTGGATTTTATCCATGCTGGTGGTTTGGCTTTTCATATATTTGTTTTACTGAAGCAGGGCTAACTCATGTTTCCTAATGTCTAAATTATCAAGCTTGCTCCGTATATCTTGTGCTTCCTTCATCAAACCGTTTTCAGATGGTCTTGTCAATTTCTGAGAGATCCAAATCCTCCATTTTTATATAAGCTGAGTAGGTCTGAGACCAAATGCTAAACTTTAAGTGGCCATATCTCTGTGTAAAATGGAACTGAGGCATTTACTTTATATACTTTAAATTAGGAATTGTGTAGGGCTCTGGACCCAACTTTCCATGCTCTTCCTACC
>NW_011481679.1:21272-22652 GCF_000754665.1 Bison bison bison | reverse complement strand
CAGGAGTGAAAAAGAGGCAGCAGGAGAGGGGGCAGTCCTGTCTGAGGGACCCCAGATCAGAAAACCTTACCCAGTGGCAAAGCAGCTACACTAAAGGCCTGCTCCTGGAATGTGGATTGGCTTTGAGCCTGGATTAAGAAGAAAGGTTTAGATGTGAGTGGAATTAAGGGGAGCAGAGGCTGATCTTGGGGTTTAATCACCATTTTCCATTTTAGTCCCTAGCAGTATAGTTTTCTTGTGGGAGAGGTACAAGGTTTTCACCAAGTCATATCACTTGTATTTCTCAAATGCCATTCCAACAGGTCCACTGCCATTGTCTTATTTAATGTTCTCATCTCTTCCCTGGCATGTCAGAAAAACTTCATTACTGGACTTGCTCCATTTTATCTCTTGTATATCCAACATTTATATAACTACTGCTTGAAAAAATCTTAGCTGGCTATCTACTGCCTATAGGGGGAAAAAAAGTCTTCAGTATTACATGTAACACTTTCTTGCTTCCTTGTCACTTAATGTAGTTTTGTTGTTGTTCAGACGCCCAGTTGTGTTTGACTCTTCATGACTCTTGGACTGCAGCACGCCAGGCCTCCCTGTCCCTGTAGTTTATAACTGTTTAAATATTGTGCTGCTAGACTTAAACTTCTTCTGCAGAGACTGTGTCTCACCTAGTTCTAGTACTTAGTATATAGATTCTTTTGGAGAAGGAAATGGCAAACCACTCCAGTAATCTTGCCTGGAGAACCCCAAGGAGCCTGGCATGCTATAGTCCATAGGTTTGCAAAGAATAAGACACAACTTAGTGACTGAACAACAAGAGTATTTTATATGCTATACATAATTGAAATAAGCTGTTAATAAGATATCTAACTGGTCCTGTTAAGTTGTATTCTTTTTAGGAGTTAGTTTCTGGCAATTTAAAGAAGTTGTATAGAGAGTAAGCTAACTACTTCTTAAAAATGTAACGCTGGGCAAGTCATTTATCTAGTTTCCCTTTTGGTGTCAGCTTATTCTGTCAAATAAGGAAGTTGAAATAAACAGTCTCCAAGGTTCCATTCAGCTCTGACATTCTGGGAGTCAAAAGTTATTGAGAGCTGTAATGAATCTGACCTAACATAAATACATGACATCTGGGTTCTAGTTAGAAGAAAAGTTGACAGTCATGAAAGATGACTGTTTAAGGCTGAATGCTAACGGGCAAAAATATAGGTTAGTTTTACTGTCCTGTTTCTGAAGTCTGAGTTAGTCTAGTTTAGTGAAGGTAACGTCAACATTGGTTTAACCATGCATTGTGTGCAGAACCCTGCTGGCTCTGCTCTGGGTTGTCATACTCCTTGGGTGTTAGCCTTAGTTCACTGACCGAGTGTAGTACTCGAGCCTTTC
>NW_011481679.1:20935-21172 GCF_000754665.1 Bison bison bison | reverse complement strand
TACTGGTTTCTGTGAATATTATTAATGGTGTATGCTACTACCTGGCCACAGAGGTAATGTGCAGAAGGGTTGCCATTGAATATGAAATCAATTACTGAGTGTGATAGATTTATTTAAAAGCATTTCCTATCTATACCTGTCAACAATCATGTCGCAGTAAACTAGTAGAAGCCGCATTTTGTTCTTAGTATCACCCCTTCATGTTTTCAAGGTACGTCTTATTTTATAGAATCTTAG
>NW_011481679.1:19816-20790 GCF_000754665.1 Bison bison bison | reverse complement strand
TGGAAGACTCAAGACTCCTGGATCAGTGGCAAAAGATAGTTTCTTATTCATTACAAAAGCAGTAGCTAGAATGTCAACATGACATGGCTGGTTCACTGTGGTCCTAAGTCACACAAGGTAGCCCAGGAAGGATGCCTACCCAGGCAGTCAGTGGCACTACAGGAGGGGAACACTGAGCTTGGCCGACTTCCCACTTTTATGGTAAGCAGAAGCAAGCCTGCTCTTTGTCTGGGGAGCAGTGATACTATTACCTCATCATCACAGTCACTTGCCACAAACACAGCCTTAGGATATGGCTTTGCTGAAGTGTTGTCCAGCCTTTCAGTCTTGGCAAACCCAGCAACAATGTGCAGGGGTGCTTGGGGATGGATGGCAGATATCCCCGTCTCCATCAGTAGTAACTCATTTGATCCTCACAGTGTTATTTTGTAGGTGTGGAGGAAAGGTTCAAAGTCGATCAGTAACTTGCCTGAATTTATGCAATGGTGAATTTGGAATTCAAGACCAGTGTGATTATAAAAATCCATGTTTTTAACCAAGATTTGGCCTATACTACCTAAGACCATAAACTTCAGAGTAGCTCTATAGATTGACTGAGTGGTCCTCTGCACTGGTGATGGTTGGAGCGGCTCTAGATTTGTACTATGTGTATGTGCTTAGTTGCTCAGTCGTGTCCGACTCTTTGCGACCCCATGGCCTATAGCCCACCAGGCTCCTCTGTCCATGGAATTCTCCAGGCAAGAATACTAGAGTGGGTTGCCATGCCCTCCTCCAAGGGATCTTCTCAACCCAGGGATCTAACCCAGGTCTCTTGCATTGCAGATTCTTTACCATCTGAGCCATCAGGGAAGCCCAAGAATACTGGAATGGGTAGCCCCTATCCCTTCTCCAGGGGATCTTCCCGACCCTGGAATTGAACCAGGGTCTCCTGCACTGCAGGTGGATTCTTTACCAGCTGAGCTACCAGGGAAGCC
>NW_011481679.1:16051-19666 GCF_000754665.1 Bison bison bison | reverse complement strand
CAAGGCCTGGAGAAGGAAATGGCAACCCACTCCAGTATTCTTGCCTGGAGAATCCCATGGACAGAGGAGCCTGGAGGTCTACAGTCCGTGGGGTCATGAGAGTCAGACACGACTTAGTGACTATACCACCACCACCACAACACAAGGCCTCCTGTATTTTTTACTGTTGCATATTGCATATGATTCTCTCACTCTTTTGTCTTTTGTTTGTTAGCCAGGAATAGTGTAGTTTTCGAACTAGTTACTTTGGAAGCCATCCTGCCTGCTTCATCTGGTAGTTTCTATCTCTCCTCCCCTCCCCACTCTCCTTCTGTTTGTTTGTGAAATTTTATGTGAAGTAAAACTGCTTTGGAAAAGCTAATGCTATCTTCTGTTATACAAGTATACAACATGCATTGTTTCTTGTTGAGGGGAGTGCCAAGAACCACCTACCTTCTCCTGCTGCTTCCTTCTCCTTCCTGCTTTGCCTAAAGATTGGCTGCTAAAAAAGTGTGACATATTCAGCCAAGTGCTGTCTTTTTTAATTAGGCTGCTGAAAGTGTTGTGACAAGCTATTATTGCGTTGATATGTTGACGAGTAATAGAGCCCTAAACTATGGGCTTAAGTGCCAAGTGATAGGGAAGTGCATAATGTGACTTGAGGTCTGGTTTCTCAACCTTAACCATCATCCCTCTCCAAAGGAAAAGGGAACCTTTAGACAAAAGGTAATGAGTAAAATAGATCATGAATATACCAGTATATGCCTGGAAATGGGCTACTTCACCCTTCTGATCACTTACCTTAATGAAATGGAATTTCTTGGTTATTACTTTTCATAAAACTATGTACCATCAGTATGTACCATAGAACTATGCACCCTTCTTTTCATAGAGCTGTTGTACCAACTAGCAGGTGAAGGCTGTCTTAAGCTCACATAATGATATAAATATAACTGGGATAGCAGTTAACTAAGCAGACTGAGTATTTAAAAATTTTCTGTTTTTCAAATACCTCTCCTATCTGTTCATACAATTTCATGTTTCCTCCAAATATGGTCATGGTTTCTGATGTCCTTCTTTGGTTTTTGACCTCATCTAACCCAAAGAACTTTGTGCTTTGGACAAATATTTAAGGAAGGATGTAGCATTCCTCTGTCCCCCAAAGTAGGTTCATTTTCTTTACAGCAGTGGTTCTCAGTGGGGTGCACTTTTACCTCCCAGAGGACACTTGGTAATTTTTGATTGTCCAATGTGCAGACATTTTTGATTGTCAGATAGGCGAGGATGCTACTGGTATGTAGTGAATAGATGTCAGGGATGCTGCTGAACATTCTGTGATGTGCAAGATAGCCCCCCATGACAAAGAATTCTCCTGTGCAAAATGTCTCTCCATTCTGTCCTTTCCTCTGTGTTGAGACAGGGCCAGATCTTCAAGAAAGACGTCTTCAAGGAAGCATCATTTATTTCATTGACTCTCACCAATTTTATTTTCATTTCTTTCCTTCCAAATTGGATTATCTGCTGGGCTATACTGTTGATAACTTTGTAGTTGTAAGTAATACTGCTTATCACTTCTCTCATTTCTGACCTGTAAGAAAAATGTTCATTTTTATCCTAATGAGTTTAAAAGGCTGTTTTTCCATCTGCTGGTTCCTTGATACCTCAACAGCTTTTGACACTGATCATTTTGAGATCATCATCTATATAGATTTTAGATTCCACAGTCCAGTCTTCTCTGGCAGCTTCTGCCTCTGAATTGGCTGACTGCCAAAAGTAACAACTTTCCTTGCCTCTCACCTCAAAAACAACTCACTCTATCTGCTCTTCTCCACGTCCAGTTGCAGGCAATCATATGCCTCTTCCAGGGCTATCTGAACACAGTTGAGGCCAAGCCTTTCTAGCTTCTCTGACATCTCAGTTCAATATTATGTCAGTGTTTGCTGAAATACATCTCCTAACTGTGGTACAGTACTTCTAAAACCAGTATATAGTTGTTGATTCATTTATCTGAGACCCATCTGAAACCTGAAATACTTTATGCCGGTGTTTTTTTTTTTTTTGGCAGTGGTTTTAATATTCTTCCTCTTCTCAGGGAAAATAAAAATTACCTTGACACCCGTCCCCCTTTAACGCGTGTGCATGCACATGCACGTGTGCACACACACACACACACACACACGGTATTTATCAAGCTTACTTATTCATGATGAAGTTTACTCTTGCCTCTCTTATCAGCAGACTGTATTTCAATAATATTAGTCACTGACTGGCCTTTATGGTTTCTGTTCCAGTTAGGGTCAAGGTTAACTTCCCTATTTGACCAGTAAAAGTCAGTAACTACTTCTCACCCAACTTGTAGGGACCAAGCTTATGTTCATATTTAGGGTTACTGTTAAGTTACCTAATTTTAATCTTCTTATCTTCCTTTTTCTGTTTTGCCCCTTTATTTAAGTGAGGCCATTAGCTATGTTAGTCCATATGCCTGAAATGACCTCTTATCTTTTTTTCTTTTCACAGTGACTAGTACACACTTTCCTTCCATTTTTTTTTTATACATTCCTTACAATCTTAACTGCCTGATTGAAAGTGATATGGTTAACTCCTGCCGCTTTAACTTGCAGTTCCCCATAGAGAACCAGTTCATGCTGCAGCACATGTGGCTATGTTCACGGTTGTGCTCATTATAAATGGATGTTATGGTCTGTGGTCATTCCACATATCAAATCCTCCTTATGTACGAGACAACATCAAGGGGATAAAAACAACTAGGTGTTACTCTTGAGCTTGTGGCCAGTGAGAAAAAGAGGGGCAGATGAGTCTAAAGTAGTAAGTCCTATAATAAACAAGTGTGAGCAGAATGCTCTTGGGGAATGTCACATACTGAACCTGCCAGGGAGGCAAGAGACTTTGCAAAGGCCGTATTAGAATCTGAATGTTGAAGAATGAAGAAAAGTTTGTTAAGTTTAAAAGAGAAGACATTCTCAACTGAGGGAACACCACACACACATGTTCAGAGTTATGGAAAAGCAGGTAGTTATTTTTATAGGTTGTTGATTTGGAATGTTAAGATCTTGGAGGGAAGGAAGGCTGTGACTGAACTTGCTCTGTAACCCAGTATGAATGATCATATGAAGCACTTTTCACCAACTCAGATGTGAGGAGGAGAATGGGAAATAATGTTCTCTGAGCATCTATAAATGCTCCAGGCAGTGTTGTGGGAGCTTTACGTTACCACCTGACTTAATTTTTATCCTAAATATTTGTGGGATGTAGAGTTGTTTCCCACATTTACAAAGCAGGGAAATGAGTCTCAGAGAGGTGAAATTATTCTGATCCAAAATATACCCTCTTTTATAATAGCCTGCTGGTTTCTTAGAAATAACAGTCTTATTTAAAATTTTGAAATGAACTGTAATGTTTTTCTACTTTATGAAAATCAAATTCATATTTTACATTTTTATCTTTCCTCCTATCCCAAACCTTCAGTCAGTTCAGTTCAGTCGCTCAGTCGTGTCTGACTCATTGCGATCCCATGGACTGTAGCACGCCAGGTCTCCCTGTCCATCACCAACTCCCTGAGTTTACTCAAATTCATGTCCATTGAGTCGGTGATGCCATCCAACCATCTCATCCTCT
>NW_011481679.1:14051-15840 GCF_000754665.1 Bison bison bison | reverse complement strand
GGATCTTCCCGACCCAGGGATCGAACCCGGGTCTCCCGCATTGTAGACAGACGCTTTACCGTCTGAGCCACCAGGGAATATTCAGGACTGATCTCCTTTAGGATGGACTGGTTGGATCTCCTTGCAGTCCAAGGGACTCTCAAGAGTCTTCTCCAACACCACTGTTCAAAAGCATCAATTTTTCGGTGCTCAGCTTTCTTTATAGTCCCAGCTGTCACATCTATACATGACTACTGGAGAAACCATAGCCTTGACTAGATGGACCTTTGTAGGCAAAGTAATGTCTCTGCTTTTTAGTATGCTGTCTAGGTTGGTCATAACTTTTCTTCCAAGGACTAAGCGTCTTTTAATTTCATGGCTTCAGTCACCATCTGCAGTGATTTTGGAGCCCAAGAAAATAAAGTCTGCCACTGTTTCCACTGTTTCCCGATCTATTTGCCATGAAGTGACAGGACCAGATGCCATGATCTTAGTTTTCTGAATGTTGAACTTTAAGCCAACTTTTTCACTCTCCTCTTTTACTTTCATCAAGAGGCCCTTTAGTTCTTCACTTTCTGTCATAAGAGTGGTATCATCTGCATATCTGAGGTTATTGATATTTCTCCCAGCAATCTTGATTCCAGCTTGTGCTTCCTCCAGCCCAGCATTTCTCATGATGTACTCTGCATATAAGTTAAATAAGCAGGGTGACAATATACAGCCTTGACGTACTCCTCCTATTTGGAACCAGTCTGTTGTTCTATGTCTAGTTCTAAGTGTTACTTAAAAGCCCCAAACTTTAAAAGTCTAATAAATGTATCTGAACACATTTCCTCATTATTAGACTGAGTTAGCTGAGAAAGAATAGAGCTTGAGGAGTTGGCTGGGAGTTGTCTGTAAACATCTAATTTGGAGCTGAATATGGTTAGTTTTACTACTGAGGATTTGGGCAGGCTACTCAGTTGGAATAGTTCTAGCTCTGAAATTCTTCCTGTTCAAGACTTAATATAATTTATTAAGCGTTTTGGTGAAACCCACCCCAGGACTGTGATAAACATTATTAGGATATGAAAATCAATAGTCCCAGTCCACTAGGAACCCAGCCTTGGAGAGTCTGGTGTGTACAAACCAGAGGTGGGAGGGCGAACATGGTAAATGCTACTGCACAGATGAAAAGCGCTGTGAATGGAGGGCTGGCTTCATGGAAGGATGGGCAATAGAAGAGACGTAAAGTACAGGAAGTCCTGCCTAAATAGTGATGGAGAGTGGAGAGACGGTATTCCCTGTAGTGAGAACAGTTACACACCACTGCAAGGTAGCTAGGGAGTTGGCACAAGTTCAAGGCCTTAACAGTTAGGCCAGGGAGATCCAGTTGTACAAGTGAGAGTGGTGGGAAGGGAGAGAGCTGCTCTATCACAGTGAGTGCCTGATGCTTCTCTAAACAGTTTGGACTCCTTTCTGTAAGCCTGGAAGAATATCCAAACGGAGGAGTGAGGTGACAGGCCTTCCTTCCCATCAGACCTTCCTTTAGACTTGTTATAACTGGAAATATCACAAAGTCTAAAATCTTTTGTTAGTACTCCGTGGTAACTGGCCTGTTGTAGTGTAAATAGAGAGGCATCTATTAATTCTGATACCTTTTGGCATACTTTGACAGCTTTGCACTTGTGAAACTAAACATGTCCCCTAAATAGGGTACTTTGAAAACTTACTGTTTGGCAGCAACTTAATTGGCCCTCACTCCCAACTGCTTCTGTAGATCAGTGCCTCTAAGTCTAAAGTTTTTTTTTTTTTTTTTTCTTGTTTTTGT
>NW_011481679.1:12324-13951 GCF_000754665.1 Bison bison bison | reverse complement strand
GAAAAATCCCAAAAAAGCCACAATATTTGTGATACACAAAACTAGGTAAAAGTACTCTCACTCTAGTATTATCATGATTTGTTGGTTTATTTCCATTTTAACATGTGAATCTCCTATGACAATGTAAGAAGAGATACATTTCTTCCCACTATGGCAAAGTCATCTTAGGGCTGTTATTTGAACTCAAGTCCCCTGCTTAAACAAGTAAACTTGATATTAAGAGATACTGTCAACTTAGTTATATTACTACAATTTTTAAGGCTTTTATTACTATAGAGACCCAAATGAATTAGAGATAAGAGCCAGAGGAATGAAAATTTGTCTATATGCAAAGAATTTCACATACCCACGCTATCAAAGTATGTGTTAATCTAGTTCTGGTTCTTGGCACAAAGCCGGTTTTGTAACATGTGACTGAAATAATATTTATTATCATTTTATTAATTATTAGGTTGATTTGAACATATATGTTATACATTTGAACATAAATATATTATTATAATTAATAATACATTATATATGCATATATATGTGTATGTATATATATTTATATAAGATTTTAAGATTTAGCTGCTCCTGTAAAAGTCTACTCTCTTTCTGTTGTATACATAATTGTTATTCAGTGTTTTCATTTAGTTGAGGGCAAAGATACTTAGGCCAAAATAGAATGTTTTGTGGTTATTTCTCTTTCTTGAGTGTAGAGGTATTACCTATCATGTGTTTTACTGAAAGTGAATGATTATTTTTTTGTGCAATAGTTTGTAGCTACAAAAACAGGACATTATTTTGCAAGGTATAGGCTGGGAAGTTTTTCATGTTCCTTGTTGGATTACAAAGTTATTCTAAAAAGACATCAGTCTATAGGACATGAATCATCTTTGGTAGACAACTTTCTCATGAGAGATTTGTGATTCTTATGAAATCCCTTTTGAGCCCTTGAAGTATGAAGGGTATTACTACCAAAGCTGAGGACAGGAATTCTCTGAGTTATAAATACATGGCCATAAGAAAGGCCCTTGAGCATGGGCTCCCCTGATACGTCACATCCAAAAATATTGCCTGGCTTTTTGCCTCCCTTTCCCACTGATGTTGCCTTGGGACTTGGTGACCCAATCCCAAGTAGGAGTAAGTCTCTGTTTTGTTTCTTTCTCAGTGATCTCCATAAATGTGGTGGTGCTGGAAACAATTTACTTCTCAAGTCTCTCTCCCACTCTCCCTACCGTGTGACTTTATTGCCCAAGTGTTGGGGCTGATGAGAGCCCTGAACTTTTTCCTCTGTTACTCATTCCTCCTTACCCTGTGCCTAATAGTGGGGGACACAGTTTAAGGTCCCTTAGATGTTACTCCCTTATTCAGTAAATGTTGTAGTGTAGTTCAGTTTCCTAATATTCCATTTAGTTCTGAAGGGTATTGAGTTGTGAAATATAGGTGCTTGTTATCAAGGATTATAAGGAGAATATGACTTGTTTGCGTGTGTGCTCACTCAGTCATGTCTGACTCTTTGTGATTCTATGGACTATAGCCCGCCAGGCTCCTCTGTCCATGGGATTCTCCAGACAGGAATACTGGAGTGGGTTGCCATTTTCTCCTCCAGGGGATCTTCCTGACCCAGGGATTGAACTCCAGT
>NW_011481679.1:11152-12224 GCF_000754665.1 Bison bison bison | reverse complement strand
CTTTCTCCCTGCCCCCCCATATTCCCCATTGGAAACATGCATTCAGAATTTAAAACAGGAGTTCACTGTGAATTCATGGATTTTGGTATATTCTGTTTCAGAATTTTCTTATAGACTGAATCAATTAAAACATTAAAACAAAAGCCAAATAATACCTTGAAAGTAGATTTTTTTTAGTAAACAAGAAATATTCCTGATTTTTTAGAAGACCACTTTATATTTTAATGGTAATTGTAGCCATTGCCCTACTATTAATGAGAGATGCCCAGTACATTGAAAAAAGTAATTTCTTGATAAGCTGAACTGGTTTCATGTGTTACTTGAAAATGTGTTAATGAATGAGCACTATTGTTTAAAGTTGAAACAAATATGATACTAAGTTGTTTTTCCCTGGGACAGAAGATATTTAAGGTCTTTTAAATGGATGAGAAATATAGTTTCCATTTTTTTCATTCCCTCTAATCCCCTAGATTCCCTTTCATACAGGTTTGTTGAAAAGTGGTTTTAGGACCACTTGCCTGAAGGCCACCAGAAAAGCTTGCTATTAAAAAAAAACATATATTCTGGAGCTCCAGTGAACCAGCTGAATGAGAATCCTTTTGGATTCTCAGGTGTGGGCCCTGGGAATCTGCACTGATAAACTGCCCAGATGATTCTGTACCCTGAAGTTGGAGAACCAATGATCTCATGCACAGTTTGCAAAATGGCAGCCCTGCAGGTCACATCTGGCCTGCAGATTAGTTTGGTTTGGCTTGCAGTCTTGGCAGTATGACTTTTACATTTTGATTTGTTTGCCAGCTCTTAAAAATTGAAAGTTTACACATATAAATCCAAATTTCTGGCCTCCCTTGAAACATCAGTGTAATTTTGTAATACTGAACACATCTTCCCTTGTGACTGTCAGCAGTCCAGTGTCCTTGAGTAAGATTCCATTTGAATGGGCCAAGTATTCCTGGATTTACCACAATCCACCTCTTATTGCATTTCAACGTGGAGTCTAGTGTTAGGTAACATTTACTTTCCTGCATCACTGAATTGTATCATCTATTTAGAATCCATATGCATTTGAGTT
>NW_011481679.1:9632-10988 GCF_000754665.1 Bison bison bison | reverse complement strand
AGTGGGTTGCCATTTCCTTCTCCAATGCATGAAAGTGAAAAGTGAAAGTGAAGTCACTCAGTCATGTCTGACTCTTAGCAACTCCACGGACTGCAGCAGGCAAGAGTACTATACCCCAATATAAAACAAAAAGTTTAAAAAAATAGTGAGGAAAAATGATTGGAAAGAGGTGAGATTGGAGGCTAGAAGACCAGGGAAGTTATAATAGTAGTAGAGATATGAAATGAACAGCTGAACTAGGCCAGTGGTAATAGGGGTAAAGATTAGTATGTAGAAGCTGCCAGCCTTGGTGATTGACTGAATTGGGATAGGATCTGGAATGGAGAAGGAAAAACAGTCATGGTAGAGTAGGGAGAGGGGGAAGTAGGTGGGAAGAGGAGTTTGGTTTTGGACACAGTATCTTTAGATGAATGTGAGATATCATTGCTAGGTACCGAGGTAGCTTGTTGGACCAGAAACCCTCTCTACTATGTGGGAGGAAAGGATGACTCCTAGAGGAGGATATAAAAATGTTCTGGGTCTGTGTGTTTTGATTGAAAAAGCGTATTCAAAAACCTACCTGCTTTCTTAATGCAAGCTGAACAAAAATGTACAAAATTGTGACTAATAGTTGGAATAGACAGAAAATAACATGTCCTCACCTTAACCTAACCTGGGTGGAGGCGTTGCACAAAGAATCCCTGGGTGGAGGTGTGTCAAAATCCTTTTAGTGTGTGCAATTTTTATCCACAGGGTCAAAGGTTAGCAAAGGTTGACACATTGTTGTAGCATATCATGATGGTGGTTTAATGACAACCACTGCTTTGCTGCAAATGGTAACTTTCCTTAATCTCCTACATTTTCACTTTTACCCTATGAGTATTCTTTAGTATGGACACTAGGAACACTGTATTCCAAAAAGTGTTTGTAAGACATTTTTCTTCTTTATATCTCTGAAAACATTGTTTCTTTGGAAACATGCAAGGAGGTTAGGTTCCCAGGGTAGCTCCCCCTTTTCAAATCTCACTTAATGTACATTTGTTTCATGTGCACTGTTTTATTAATAGTATGAGTCTGGGCTTTGGGAGCAATCATGTACCATGTGGTATAGGATCAATGATTCTTCCTATCTCTTTTCTAGGTACAAGGCTGACCCTTGGCAGTATTTTGAAATTGGTGAATTTTATCTTTTGGATTCCCCAAATCCCTTTGTGTACCCCTTTTCTATATAATGAGGCCCCTCCCTTCAGATGACAACCCTCCTTCTGTGATTCCCCCCTCCCAGATCTTCCATGTTCCTCAGTATTCCAGAATTCCCTACCTCCTCTTCCTAAGCGCCTCATTTCTGTCATATAACTTCTCTCTCCTAAGTATCAG
>NW_011481679.1:9054-9248 GCF_000754665.1 Bison bison bison | reverse complement strand
TTAAGTTCTGTATTCTAAAGAAAATGCAGATAGTAGGAAATGCATTGAAGGTGTTGTTTATGAAAGGAAGACTGCTCTGAACTCTTGCTGTTAGCCTATATTAAAACAAAAGGCCTTAGTTCTATATCAGAGGATTAATGGATGAAGTATATTTCATGTTGTAGGTTACAATAAAATGTTGAAAATAATTTTTA
>NW_011481679.1:5334-5934 GCF_000754665.1 Bison bison bison | reverse complement strand
TTTTTTTCCTTAAAAAGGGTTTTTTTTTTTTTCTTAAAAGGATTTTAGTTTTATTGAAATAGGATATGTATATAGTTAAGGTCAGTGGTATAGAAAGGCTTGTAATAAATAGTGACCATCTCATGCCCCATCTCTTTCCATCCCTAGTGTTGTTTACGAGTGGCAACTCCTTTTAACTATTTTGTCTGGTAGTTTGCTCCGTATCTCCAAGTAATAGCTTATACTGCTGTGTCTTACCTTATCTATTTTAGATACTATCTACTGACTTCCTACTATGATAGAAGAGGATGAAGCTCATGCCACCCCTCACCATCCCATGCTTATCATCAAAGTACTGCTGTCTCTGTTTTTAATTCTTCTAGTTTAAGAGTATACCTTCTTTGATCTCTTTTTATATGCCTGCATTCTTAGTTGCTCAGTCGTGTGCAACTCTTTGTGACCCCATGGACTACAGCCCACCAGGCTCCTCTGTCCATGGAATTTTCCAGGCAGAAATACTGGAATGGGTTGCCGTTTCCTCTTCCAGTGGATCTTTCCAACCCAAGGATAGAACCCACGTCTCCTGTGCCTCCTGCATTGCAGGTGGATTATTTACCACTA
>NW_011481679.1:0-1011 GCF_000754665.1 Bison bison bison | reverse complement strand
AGAGGAGCCTTGAGGGCTACAGACAATAGGGTCGCAAAGAGCTGGACATGACTAAAGCAACAGAGCACACAACACACACACTGTGAAGCTATCACCTCAATCATGATAGTGAACCTCCTCCGACAAAAGGGCTATGCCCTTTGTGAATCCCTCCCTTCCCCTTCATCCCAAATCCCAAACCAAGAATCAGTTTGCATTTTCTTCAGTTTCTGAAAGCATTTCTGTACAATTGATTTTGGTAGAATACACAAGTGAAGCCATATTGTGGTGGGTCTTCTCTCCCTTTTTCTTAAAAATCAATTTTATAGAATTATAGATCTTAAAGAAACCGCTTTTGGTTTTATTGATTTTTTTTCTATATTGTTTTTCTGTTTTATTGATTTCCATTTTAACTTTTATGGTTTCCTTTCTTCTGCTTGCTTTGGGTTTTAATTGCTCTTCTTTTTCTATTTGTTTGGAGTGACGGCTAAGGTCATTGATTTTGAGCACTGTCTTATTTTCTAAAATAAATATTTTTCATTATAAATTTCTTCGTAGTGCCTGCTTTTGTGGCATCCCATAAATTCTGATATGTTGTGAGTTTCTTTTCATTTAGTTCAAAATACTGATTTCTCCTTTGCTTTGTTCTTTGACTGATCTGTTATATAGAAGTATATTTTGTTCCAAATATTTGGAGAAATTTCAGAAATCTTTGGTTTTGATATCTAATGTAAATTGTACTACAGTCAAAGAATGTATTTTGTAAGACTTGAATACTTTAAAATTTATTGAGATTTTGTTTTGTGGTAAATGTACCATGTGCACTTGAGAAGAATGTATATTCTGTTGTTGGGTGGAATGTTCTAAAAATGTCAATCAAATTATGTTGATTGATAGTATTTCTTAACTCATCCATATTCTGGCTGATATTCTGTCAACTTATTCTATCAATTATTGAGAGAGGGATATTGAAATCTCTGACTGTAATTGTGGATTTGACTATTTCTCCTCACAGTTCTATTAATATCAATT
>NW_011481678.1:9763-11081 GCF_000754665.1 Bison bison bison | reverse complement strand
ACACTTAAGAATAGGATGTTTTTAGTCTTGACCTTTTCTGGGTAGGGGCAAACTTGGGGCAATAAATACACTGTTAAATCCTCTCTGCCAGTGGCATTGAAACATATATTACCACATGTAAAAGAGCCAGTGGGAATTTGCTGTATGAGGCAGGAGCTCAACCCCATGCTGTGTGACAACCTAGAAGGGTGGGATGGGGCGAGGGAGGTCATGGAGGGGACATGTGTATACCTATGTCTGATTCATGTTGATGTATGGGCAGAAACCCACACACATCACAAAGCAGTTATCTTCTAATGAAAATTTTTTTAAATCCTCTCTGCCAAGGATGTTCCAACATAGCTGTGTAGAAAAGAGGTGAGAGAGAAAATACAAGGCTGCTTTCTGCTGTAGTTTGGTAAATTCAATGGAAGTAACTCCCCGTGTGAACCAGTTTCTGAATCTTGAGAGGAGGGGGCACATGTGAAAGAGACAGTCACAGAAGTTCTAAGAGCCTTAACTCCCATTTCACCGGTCCCAGGTGGCAAGGATCAGAAAGGCAGTTCCATGGAGATGCAGAGTTAGGACTGGGACTCTCCACTGAGTTCATTAACGAAAGAAAGAGCAACACTCCTGGGTGACGACAGGCTGGACTATTAATCCTCCAGGGTAAACAGAGCAATAGTCATCCCCGGTGGTCCAGTGGTTGAAACTCTGTGCTTCCAGTGCATGGGACGCTGGTTTGGTCCCTGGTCAGGGAGCTAGGATACCAAATGCTGCATGGTGGGGAAAAACAAAACCAGAGCAACAAATTGTGGTGTAAAGAGTTGACTCATTGGAAAAGACTCTGATGCTGGGAGGGATTGGGGGCAGGAGGAGAAGGGGACGACAGAGGATGACATGGCTGGATGGCATCATCAACTCAATGGATGTGAGTTTGAGTGGACTCTGGGAGTCAGTGATGGACAGGGAGGCCTGGCATGCTGCGATTCATGGAGTCGCAAAGAGTCAGACACGATTGAGCGACTGAACTGAACGGCTTTGCCCAACCACCAAAGGAAAGCACAAGCCTCTCTCTCCAAGTCCACAATAAAGAAGTTCTTGTGAAGGCTAAGGATCAAAACGGCCTCCAAGAACCCAATATGTACACCAGGTTAGGAGATACAGCATCTGGTGGAGGACAAGAAAAAATTCTATATGTAAAAAGTTCTATATATATCCAAAGAAAACTGCTCTTTCCATTGCTTCCTTCTCTGAGAAATAAGTCTTCCTCTTCAAGCATCTAACAAGAAGGACTCTTCATCACTTGTAAAGCCTAACAGGATCATGGTTGAGTCCA
>NW_011481678.1:5497-6326 GCF_000754665.1 Bison bison bison | reverse complement strand
ACTGTATCCAACAATGGCTTAAATTCCTAAAAATTGTTGTCCAAAAAAAAAGAAAGACATAAAATTAATTGTTTTTAATCATAAGTTTCAGGTTTAGGTACTATGTAACTTGAGGCAGTGTTGTATAATAGAAAGAGCACAGACTTTGAAGTGTATGACCCTGAGCAAATTAACCCCTGAGCTTCTGTTTCCTACCTGTAAAATGGCAGGTTATTAACAGATCACACACCTCATAAGATGTTGAGATTTAATCCAGTTAACACTTCTAATACACCTAGAAAATGCCTGACAATAGAAAGTGCTTAATAAATTTTAGGAACTATTTGTATGAGAATTAAGTGAAGTTAAATGAGATGAAGCATGTAGAACTAGGGTCACAGCTTGTATCTAACTAGGACTCAAACACGTTTGGGTACATCTGGTACAATCTGTAAACAACCCAAAAGAAAGCTATTTCTGCCTAAGGTGAGGAAGTGCCTGGAGAAGAGTTGCAGTACAGGAAAGAATAAGACACACGGACCTTAATCAGGAGATAGATCAGGAGGGGGTAAAATAGCTTAGTCATCAGGGATCCTGAGTATAGTGTGATGTCTGCCACCTGGATCTGTTTCCTAGCCCAATCCCACATCTTATGTCTGAAGAAGGAAGAATGAAATAAGGACATTAAAGAGTATTACTCAAAGCTGTAAGGGAAGGAAAAGTGTAAAATAAGGACATTAAAGAGTATTACTCAAAGCTGTAAGGGAAGGAAAAGTGTCAAGCTAAGTAACTTTGGAAGTCAGTGGAGACTAGACTACTAAAAATAATAGGAACTGTACCTAACCAGCAC
>NW_011481678.1:4892-5397 GCF_000754665.1 Bison bison bison | reverse complement strand
AACCCTCTACAGAGGCCCAGAGCCAACCTGTAATAATCAATAATGTGGGTGATCCACAGTGACTTTGGAATCCCAGGTTGGCCTCCTTCTGAGTTTCAGAACATTCCCACAATACCCAGATCATTGGTAATCACCAGAGTCATGCTAATGTGAAGATGAATCAAGCCTAGTACCGAAGATAAAGCCCCCAAAAGAGCAGGTGGGGCTTGTTAATAAGTCAGAACTGTATTCCCTTTCCATAGAACTCAAAATTGTATTTTAGATACACATTGTTCCTCCCCACCAAGCTGAAAGGTCAAACCGTGGAACCATCCCTGACGCATTTCTCTATTCCCTACTAGCATCTAGCACAATGCCTGTGTAAAATGCTCAGTAGATAAACATTTCAGTTCAACAAACATCTCAAACATGGCTAAGGATGGGAGAGGAACAGAACTAGGAAAACAGTTTCTGGTCATCTGCAGTATTCCTTCTCTTTGTGGATTTTTCTGCTCAATTACCTTGA
>NW_011481678.1:0-1139 GCF_000754665.1 Bison bison bison | reverse complement strand
CTGGTGGGCTGCCGTCTATGGGGTCGCACAGAGTCGGACACGACTGAAGCAACTTAGCGGCAGCGGCAGCGTTGTTAAAAGAAGTGATACATGCAGTGTCTAGCCCATATAGAAGTCCCGCAAAATTTGTTTCCTTACCCATGTGCTGAAGTTGGCCTACTCTAGCTCACAGGAGTCAATTATTAAATGTTCAGATAGTTTGTGAGCCGGTTGTTATAATGTAATGTGCCCGCCTGAATGGGGGGCGGGCGGGGCATGGTTTGAGGGAGAATGGATACATGTATATGTACGGCTGGATCCCTTAGCTGTTCACCTGAAACTAGTACAACATTGTTAATCAAAAAACACCCCAATATAAAGTTTTTTAAAGTTCAATGATGCATATCTGCACTATACAAATTATATTAAAAGAAAGGTTTAATATTCCAAACCCTTTTCCTAATTCCTGTACTACATCTTACTATTTTTTCTATGCTGTCAAGGTTATTTGTGTTTGTCTATGCAATGGAAATACCTTGTAATAGCACGCTCTTTCCCATCACTTCTGACTCCTCGTTCAGTTACTTTACAATTATAGTTTCACAATTCAGTCCAGTTAGTGCCCAGTTGTAATGGGTGGGGCATGCCTTACAACATGGAAATTTGAATATGCTAGAAATCAAGACTTGATTTATCACACGGTTGTCTAGACTTTAAAAAAGTGACAGCAAAAGTGTTCATCAGATCAGATCAGATGCTCAGTGGTGTCCAACTCTTTGCAACCCCATGAATCGCAGCATGCCAGGCCTCCCTGTCCATCACCAACTCCCAGAGTTCACCCAGACTCACGTCCATCGAGTCAGTGATGCCATCCAGCCATCTCATCGTCTGTCGTCCCCTTCTCCTCCTGCCCCCAATCCCTCCCAGCATCAGAGTCTTTTCCAATGAGTCAACTCTTCACATGAGGTGGCCAAAGTACTGGAGTTTCAGCTTTAGCATCATTCCTTCCAAAGAAATCCCAGGGCTGATCTCCTTCAGAATGGACTGGTTGGATCTCCTTGCAGTCCAAGGGACTCTCAAGAGTCTTCTCCAACACCACAGTTCAGAAGCATCAATTCTTCGGCGCTCAGCCTTCTTCAGAGTCCAACTCTCACATCCAT
>NW_011481677.1:32664-33005 GCF_000754665.1 Bison bison bison | reverse complement strand
ATTCCTGATTGGGAGACTAGATCCCACAGGTCACAACTAAAAATCTCACATGTTGCAGTGAAGATATCATACACCACAACTACGACCCTGTGCAACCAAATAAATTAAAAGACAAAAACTGCTCATCATCCTGGCCACTGTCTCTGACTCCTACTACCGCAAACCCGTGTAATTATTCTTCTCCAATTTGTTCTTTTTAGATAGGTTTCACCTTAACCACCATCCCAAAGAAGGCAAAATCATAACCTATAACTATACATTCACCCACTCTTTGTAGATTTGGACAACACTTTCCTGACCACAAAGGCCTATGACCCCTTCATGGGCATCCATCAACCCTT
>NW_011481677.1:21398-30136 GCF_000754665.1 Bison bison bison | reverse complement strand
GGACAGGGGAGCCTGGCAGGCCACAGTCCATGGGGTCACAAAGAATCAGAATGATTGAGCGACTAAGACATGCATACACATAATCTGATAATCTAGTTTATGGGACACAATAATAGCTCAGTTCAGTCGCTCAGTCGTGTCCGACTCTTTGTGACCCCATGAATTGCAGCACGTCAGGCCTCCCTGTCCATCATCAACTCCCAGAGTTCACTCAGACTCGTGTCCATTGAGTCAGTGATGCCATCCAGCCATCTCATCCTCTGTCGTCCCCTTCTCCTCCTGTCCCCAATCCCTCCCAGCATCAGAGTCTTTTCCAATGAGTCAACTCTTTGCATGAGGTGGCCAAAGTACTGGAGTTTCAGCTCAGTATCTCTTTTATAATTGCAAATATTTTATATTGAGGACTAAATAACAGCTCTGAACTTGTGATGTAAGTAGAAAACTCTCAAATGGCTTGGAAAAAACCATCATGAATCCAGGGAATATAATACCCAATATTTTATACTAAAGGAGAAAAGTTATCCCCCTTTTTGAAGACAGGGATAGTTATTTCTAGAAACTGGTGATTGTGTCCCCACCACAAATCAAAGATTTGAAGACACATGTGACCTATTTAAGAAAAATCTTCAATAATATACTTTTGAGAAAATTTGAACTCAAGGATGTGATGAGGTGCTAGGAGGCTTAAAGTGCTTTGGAAGCAGGAGAATTACTGGAGAAGGAGTAGTAAAAACTGAATTCACCTAACTTATAAAGCAGTCTTCTACAAACAGAGAATCAGCAGGGAAAAGAAAAAAAAAAAAAAATCCGTTCTGCCCAGACCAGTGTCTCCAAAGGAAGTCCCGTACTTATAGATTGGAGTCACAGAAGGAAAACATGTTTAATGAGCTGACATAAAGGCAATGGCAACCCACTCCAGTACTCCTGCCTGGAAAATCCCATGGATGGAGGAGCCTGGTAGGCTGCAGTCCATGGGGTCACTAAGGGTCGGATACGACTGAGCGACTTCACTTTCCCTTTTCACTTTCATGCATTGGAGAAGGAAATGGCAACCCACTCCAGTGTTCTTGCTTGGAGAATCCCAGGGATGGTGGAGCCTGGTGGGCTGCCGTCTATGGGGTCACATAGAGTTGGACACGACTGAAGCGACTTAACAGCAGCAGCAACAGGAAGATGTAAATACCTGCTCTCCTGCAGTCCCTTAGCCTGTGCCATAGCTGTTTGACTAGGATGTGATCCTTGCTTTTGCAGCTCTGTATCTGGCTAGAATTCTTCCTGTTGTCTTGTTCGTGGACAAAAGTTTGTTCTGCATCGTCAGTCATTTTCCTTCTACGCAGAAAGCTTGCTCTCAGATTCTGCAGGCAGGAGAGTCCAAGAGCTGAACAGACAGTTTAGGAGAGGGTGAAAGAGGACGTAAGCCAGGAACCTGTACCTGAGGTCACCTAAAGACCACCATAGCATAGCCCAGAGATCACTGTGGTTGTTTGCTGGCTTTCCTTATCTTAGTGTTTATTTATTTATTGTCTAAAAAATAAACTGAACATTGCACTCGGAAATGCAAGTGTTGATGCTGACAATTAAATGGTGTTAATGGAAGTTAAATTAGAAAAAAGAAATGATAGACATAAAATGTTTTCAGTAAAATTAGGCAGTAAGTCTATGAATTGTATTTATTAATGTGCATGTACATGCTTAGTCATTTAGTCATGTTCAGCTCTTTGCAACCCTTTGGACTACAGTCCACCAGGCTCCTCTGTCCAATGGACGTTTCAGGCCAGAATATTGGAGTGGGTTCCTATTTCCTCCTCCAGGGGATGTTCCTGACTCAGAGATTGAACCTGCATCTCCTGTGTCTCCTACATTGCAAGCAGATTCTTTACCTGCTGAGCCATTAGGGAAGCCCATATTTACCAGTAGGAGTAGACAAATAAGGATGAACCTCAAGGAAAACAGAAATCTTCTGCTGCTTCATATAAAACATTTCCAACTTTTGTTGTGTTTTGTGTTTCCTGCTTTGAATTGTTACTTTATTCCTTTTGCTTATTTTTCTTTTAGGATATTCAATCTGCAAGTTCTTTCACATCATAAAGATATAACCATTTCTGTCCTTGGAAAAGAAAATTTTTGCTTTATTATTTTCCTGGGCATCAAGGAGATGTCACTGGATTTGGAAGGTTGCCAAACCAAGGAAGCTTTTCTTCACTGTATTGTCTCAGGATACATTTGGGCTATTGGAAATTTTCTCCCTTAATATTCATTGGTCCATTTAACTTTCGTCTCTATTTTTTTTCTCCTCTCTCTTTCTCATACTCTTAATATTTTTCAAATATAGAGAAGAAAGTGGCCATGTAGAAAAAGAACCCCAAATTTATTGGTCCATTAGAAGTTCATGAACTGGAATTTCTAGGTACCATTTATACATTCTATACAGGAAAGATAATCTGATTTGACCAGCTTGAGATGTCAGAACTCATGGCCTAAGGATGCTGATTGTAGGTAAGTAATGCATGGAGTTACACAGCCCAGGAGTTCTTGTTAGTTCTTGTTAATTCACACCTTGTGGATTGAGAACAATTCTTCAAGCAGAGGCACTTGGGCTTATATAATAAGGGGACTTATAATACAGAGGCAAGAATTCAGTCAAAGATGGTATACTACTAAGGATGTCATCTACTTTAATTCACATGATATTTTTGCAAGAAAATAGAGAATATGTAAGGAGGGAGTCTCTGTGGACTGAAGGTTCAGCTGTAGCAGGGAGGCCACCTTGCTCCTCAGCATGCCTGACACCATCTCTAATCATTCCCCCTCTTTCTTATTCTCTGACCCACTGGCTTCCTTTTTGGGTTTGAACATGTGGAACCAGCATCTTCCTCTAATCCTTTGCAGTGGCTGTTCCCTCTGCAGGCACTCCCTTCTCCTGATACAGTACTAGATTCTTCCCTCTTTTTTTTTGAAGTCTAATGCTCAAATATCTTCTTGTTTGCTTACCTTACCTGAACACTCAGTACAAAATAACACCTCCTACAACTCTCTCCTTCATAACTGGTTTTGTTTTTTCATAACATCTGTCTTCACCTAACATATTATATAATACTTTATTTGCTCATTATCTCTCAACATCCTTGAATTGTGGGATATTTGTTTTTCATCATCTCTACTTATTGCTTGGATCATGTTGGCACTCAATGTGTATTTCTCAAATACATGAAAGAATTTTGCATTAAAGCTGTGTAGAATATATGACCTTTTTGTAAATGTGCTGAGAATGGGACAAAAATCCCTAGTTACAGATAAATTGGGGGTATAGCAGGTGATGCTGGTGGTAAAGAACCTGCAGGAGACTTAAGAGACTGGGGTTTGATCCCTGGGTCAGGAAGATCCCCTGCAGGAGGGCATGGCAACCCACTCCAGTATTTTTGCCTGGAGAATACCATGGACAGAGGAACCTCATAGGCTGCATTGCATGGGGTCTTCACACAAAGTCAGACACAACTGAAGTGGTTTAGTACACATACTCTCAAAGAGAACTTATCTATACATAAAATAGTAAAATCAGTTTCTTGATGTCACAATAGATATTGTAGTAGTTCAGATATGTGACTTATTCCCATATGTGTGAAAAGTAATTATGTTATTTTCCTTTCTCCTGGTAGTCAACTCCAGCACATGGAACCAGGGAACAACACACAAAATTTTAAATTTCTTCTTCTCAGATTCTCAGAGGCACCAGAACTGCAGCCCCTCGCATTTGGGATTTTCCTCTCCATGTACCTGATAACTGTGTTTGGAAACCTGGTCGTCATCCTGGCCCTATGCTCAGACCCTCAATTCCACACCACCATATACTTCTTCGTCTCCAACCTGTCTTTTGTAGACATCTGTCTCACCTCTATCACGATCCCAAAGATGCTGATGAATATTCAGACTGAGAGAAAAGCCATAACCTATGAAGGCTGCATCGCCCAGATGTAGTTTTACGTACTTTTTGCAACATTAGATGACTTCCTGATGACTGTGATGGCCTGTGACTGGTTTGTGGCCATCTGCCACCCCCTGCACTACACAGTCATCATGAGCCCTCGGCTCTGTGGACTACTGTGTCTGGTACCCTTGGCTCTGTGGACTACTGTGTCTGGTACCCTGGGTAGTGACTGCCATGTTTTCCTTGTTACACAGATTAATGGTGTTGCAATTGTCCTTCTGTCCAGATTTGGAAATTCCCCACTTTTTCTGTGAACTCTATCAGGTGATACAACTTTCCAGTTCTGATACTTTTCTTAATAACATGATGATCTGTCTTGCAACTTTCCTACTGGGTAGTGGTCCTTTTGCTGGGATCCTTTACACTTACTCTAAAATAGTTTCCTGCTCAGGGGCAGTATAAAGGATTTTCCACCTGTGCATCTCAGCTCTCAGTTGTCTCCTTGTCTTATTGTACAAGCCTAGGATTGTACCTTAGCTCTGCTGCTACCTATAGCTCACATTCAAGCGCAATAGCCTGCGTGATGTACACTGTGGTCACACCCATGTTGAACCCTTTCATCTAAAATTTGCTCCTTCTGTAACCCTGTTACCTGGAAGGGTTAATTTTGATAATTCTGGATCTGTTTCTCTGGCTTTCACTCCTGTTTTGCTGTTTCTGTTATTACATGCATACACCATGGCATGCCTCAGTGAACCCTGCCCCGCCCTTGTTGCTGTTCAGTGTCTAAGTTGTGACACACACTTTGCAACCCCTTGGTCTGCAGCACACCAGGCTTCCCTGTTACGTTCTGTTATGGTGCATAACAACATATAAATATCTCTCTTATAATTACAAGCATTTTATAATGAGGGACTAAATGATAGCTCATAACTTCTGATATAACTGGGAAATGTCTTAGTGGCTTGGAAAGCTATCATGAATCCAGATAATATAACGTCCAATTTTTATATTTAAAATATACACAAAATTACTTTGTCTTTGATGAAGTGAGTAGAAATTTTTAGAGATTTCAAGGGTTATGTCCCCGCCACCAATCAAAGCTTTGAAGACCCATGTGACTCAGTCAAGACAAATTCTTAATATTACACTTTTGAGAGAATTTGAACTCAGGGATGTGATGAGGTCCTGGGAGGCTTAGAGCTTTGGAAGCAGGAAAGTTAAAGGAGAAGGAGTGATAAAAACCGAATTCACCTAACTTATAATGCAGTCTCTTAGGAACAGAGAATCAACAGAATAAAGAGTCCGTTCTGTCCAGCCCCGTGTCCTTAAGGGAAATCACATATTTAGAGTAACAAAGGATAAACATGCCTAATGAGCCGACACAGGAAGCTGTCAATATTTCCTCTGCTGCAGTCCCTCAGCCTGTGCTGCTTTGGTTGGACAGGATGTAGTTGTTGCTTTTGCAGACCTAAATCTCACTGAGAAACCCATACTTGATCTCTTCTTGTTGTCTTGTAATTAGACACAACTTGGGGCTGCATCAACTATTTAGGGGAGAATTTGGACTTCCACACAGAAGCCTTCTCTCAAAGTTTCCAAGCAGGTGAGTCTGAGAGCTCCACAGATACTACAGGAGAGGATCAGTGAGGAGAGAAGCCAAGAACATGTACCTGAGGTCACCTGTGAGGCAGTCTAACATACACAGGTACCAGAAATCACTACAGTCTTTTGTTGGCTTTCCTAATAATTTAATGTATTTATTTATAATGGTCAGAAATAAAATTGAACATTGCATTCCAAAATGCAATTTTCTATGTTGACAATTAAATGGTAATAGTGGGAGTTCAATTAAAAGAATAAATGGGAAACATAAAATACTTTTATGAAAAGTACATCATAAATCCCCAGAGATCAATAATCAACAGGAGTAGACAAATACGGTATTACTCATGAAAGGTTATACAGAGAATTAAGGCCACTTTTTTAATTGTAATATGGGATATATTAGACTATATTTCCACTTGAAGAAGGTAGACCTAGACCAATGAATGCTTGTAAATACTTCCCTGCAAGAACAGAGTATGAAATGTACATACCCAGATGTCTTTGCTCAACTCTGGGCATTTACATTAAAAAATCTTTATTTCATTGGTGAGAGTATGCTAATGAGTTTCACTTTGCAATTGCTTTTTAATTTAATTTATTTTTTTAACACCAAAAGCATTTTGTATTGGGGTATACCAAGTTAACAATATCGTGATAGTTTCAGGTGAATAGTGAAGGGAATCAGCTACACATGGACATTTATCCATTCTCCCTCAAAACCCCGTCCTATCCAGGCTGCACAGAACATTGAGCAGAGTTCCATGTGCTATACAATAGGTTTTAAGTGGTTATCGATTTGAAATATAGCAATGTGTACATGACCTTCCCAAAGCTCTTAACTATCCCTTCCTCCTGGCAACCGTGAGTTTGTTTCTTAAGTTGGTGAGTCTTTTTCTGTTTTGTGAGGCTGAATATATTTGTGTGCTTGTTAGCCATTCAGAGTTTATTTAAACAAACAAACAAAAAAAGCTCATAGAAATCTGTTGTTTTATATAGTAGTGCCAGTGTGCTGTTATTCTTTTTTTTTTGTTCTTTGAGACAAAGAATTGTTTCTTTACACAAAACAGACTGTTTGCCATTTAGTTCTTTTATATGTGTGCATACTCAGTCATTTCAGTCATGTCTGACTCTTTGCGACCCCATGCACTGTAACCCACCAGTCTCCTCTGTTTGTGAAATTTCCCAGGCAAGAACACTGGAGTGGGTTGCAATTCCCTCCTCCAGGCGATCTTCCCCACCTTGGAATCTAATCTCCTGCATTGTAGGTGGATTCTTTACCCAGTGATCCACCTGGGAGTCCCCCAGTTCTTTTTTTTTTTAAATTTTATTTTATTTTTAAACTTTACATAATTGTATTAGTTTTGCCAAATATCAAAATGAATCCACCACAGGTATACATGTGTTTCCCATCCTGAACCCTCCTCCCTCCTCCCTCCCCATACCATCCCTCTGGGTCATCCCAGTGCTCTAGCCCCAAGCATCCAGTATCGTGCATAGAACCTGGACTGGCATCTCGTTTCATACATGATATTTTTCATGTTTCAATAGATATGTATGATATATTTGTGGGGATTGTATAAAAGTTTATTAATTTTGTTTGCCAAATCTATCATTCATAGTATTCTCTTCATTGTTTTTAAAAAAGAATTTAAGTTATAGTTGACATATAAAATGTATTTGTTGCTGCTGTACAGCACAATGAATCAATATTTGTTCATATTGCTAAATGACCACCACAATAAATCTAACTAGCATTTGTCAGCATGCGTAGTGCAATTGCAATTTTTTTGTGATGAGAGCTTTTGGGATCTACTGTTCCTTAGCAACTTTCAAATATGCAATAGAGTATTATTGACTGTTAGTCACAGTACTATACATTATATCCCTTCCATTGTTTTTTTATTGTTCAGTTCAGTTCAGTCACGCAGTTGTGTCCAACTCTTTGCGACCCCATGAACTGCAGCACACCAGGCCTCCCTATCCATCACCAACACCCAGAGTTCACTCAAACTCATGTCCATCGAGTCAGTGATGCCATCCAGCCATCTCATCCTCTGTTGTCCCCTTCTTATTCTGCCCCCAATCCCTCCCAGCATCAGAGTCTTTTCCAATGAGTCAACTCTTCGCATGAGGTGGCCAAAATACTGGAGTTTCAGCTTTAGCATCATTGATTCCAAAGAAATCCCAGGGCTGATCTCCTTTAGGATGGACTGGTTGGATCTCCTTGCAGTCCAAGGGACTCTCAAGAGTCTTCTCCAACACCATAGTTAAAAAGCTCAACTCCAGAAAAATAAAAAGCATCAATTCTTAAGCCCACAGCTTTCTTCACAGTCCAACTCTCACATCCATACATGATGACTGGAAAAAACATAGCCTTGACTAGATGAACCTTTGTTGGCAAAGTAATATCTCTGCTTTTGAATATTCTATGTAGATTGGTCCTAACTTTCCTTCCAAGGAGTAAGCATCTTTTAATTTCATGGCTCCATTCACTATCTGCAGTGATTTTGGAGCCCAGAAACATAAAGTCAGCCACTGTTTCCCCATCTATTTCCCATGAAGTGATGGGACCAGATGCCATGATCTTCATTTTCTGAATGTTGAGCTTTACTCTCCTCTTTCACTTTCATCAAGAGGCTTTTTAGTTCCTCTTCACTTTCTGCCATAAGGGTGGTGTCATCTGCATATCTGAGGTTATCGATATTTCTCGTGGCAATCTTGATTCCAACTTGTGCTTCTTCCAGCCCAGCATTTCTCATGATGTACTCTGCATAGAAGTTAAATAAGCATGGTGACAATATACAGCTTTGACATACTCCTTTTCCTTTTTGGAACCAGTCTGTTGTTCCATGTCCAGGTCTAACTGTTGCTTCCTGACCTGCATATAGATTTCTCAAGAGGCAGGTCAAGTGGTCTGGTATTCCCATCTCTTTCAGAATTTTCCACAGTTTATTGTGATCCACAAAGTCAAAGGCTTTGGTATAGTCAATAAAGCATAAATAGATGTTTTCCTGGAACTCTTGCTTTTTCTGTGATCCAACGGATGTTGGCAATTTGATCTCTGGTTCCTCTGCCTTTTCTAAAACCAGCTTGAACATCTGGAAGTTCATGGTTCACATATTGCTGAAGCCTGCCTTGAAGAATTTTGACCATTACTTTACTAGCGTGTGAGATGAGTGCAATTGTGTAGTAGTTTGAACATTCT
>NW_011481677.1:19829-21298 GCF_000754665.1 Bison bison bison | reverse complement strand
GTCCTGTGGCCACTGCTGAGTTTTCCAAATTTGCTGGCATATTGAGTGCAGCACTTTCACAGCAGCATCTTTCAGGATTTGGAATAGCTCAACTGGAATTCCATCACCCCCACTGGCTTTGTTCATAGTGATGCTTCCTAAAGCCCACTTGACTTCACATTCCGGGATGTCTGGCTCTAGGTGAGTGATCACACCATTGTGATTATCTTGGTCATGAAGATCTTTTTTGTACAGTTCTGTGTATTCTTGCCACTACATTAATTTAGCTGCCACTTTAATATTCTCCATGTGTCAATATTTGCTCTAAACAAAACCAAAAATCCTTAGCTGTAATAAATAATCTTTTATACTAATATACATTCCCAGTGAGTTTTCATATCTCTGTTATTTCTTAATGCTCCTTGTGGCCTTATGACTAAATCCTTTTCTAAAAGTTCATCACCTTTCACCATAATTTGGGAAATATTTATCTTGACCTTTGGACTAAATGTCACCATTATATTTGATAAACATGTTTTAATCCATCTGTCTCTATATGAGATGAAATTATAATTTAGATACTCCTCCATCCCCACATTTTAAAAGCACTTTGGTTATAATATTATTTCATTTTCAAGTCTTTGGTAATTTTAATGTTGAATTAATGACCCATGTTGGTATATCTGAATTAATAATTTTTAATCTTTGTATAAGTTAGCCATAGATTTTCATTCAATTTTGTTGCATGCTCTTTTTTTTTAAATAAAACATGTACTTAATCTAATTTCATTTTTACTGACATTATTGTTTATAAGTTCTTAGTTTCCTTTAAATCTTCTTGTTCTAAATTATGCACTTACACATATTCACATACATTTTCACAAATGTTTGAATATGATCCTGTGTACCTCATAAATGTTCTTTATGTTTTAGTGAGGTCTTTTTTTCTGCTGTTTGTTCCTCTCTTTTTTAAAATCAACAATACCTTAGGAACTTTATTCCAATCAACTAGTATAAGTCTGCTTCATTATTTTAGTGTCTGTATAACATTTCATGGTATGGCTATGATACTCACATACATGGGGGTCTGTCATAGTATTTTTCAACAAATTACTATTATAGCACAGATTTACAAATATTTGATATTATTCACCTAAAATTGTGCTTCTCAACCAAGGATGATTAATTCCCCCAGGTGACATTGACTACACCCCTAGACATTTTTCACTATCACACTGGAATGAGGTAGGTGGTGGGCAAGGATCCTTCTGAATATCCTAGAATATATAGGAAACATACCACTACAGAGAATGACCTGGCTCAGAATATCCAGTAGTGCAGAGACTGAGGAACCCTGAATTAGAGAATATCTGTTTTTAATGTTTACAGCTCTTTTCAAGTTGTTTCCCCAATGTACCACACTTCACTTTTTTTTTTTTTTTTTTTTTTGTTTGGTTTTTTTTATTTTTTTACATTTTATTATTTTTTTT
>NW_011481677.1:17028-19729 GCF_000754665.1 Bison bison bison | reverse complement strand
TTTTTTATTATTTTTTTTATTTTATTTTATTTTTAAACTTTACAATATTGTGTTAGTTTTGCCAAATATCAAAATGAATCCACCACAGGTATACATGTGTTCCCCATCCTGAACCCTCCTCCCTTCTCCCTCCCCATACCATCCCTCTGGGTCATCCCAGTGCACCAGCCCCAAGCATCCAGTATCGTGCATCAAATCTGGACTGGCAACTCGTTTCATACATGATATATACATGCTTCAATGCCATTCTCCCAACCCTTCCCACCCTCTCCCTCTCCCACAGAGTCCATAAGACTGTTCTATTACTCAGTGTCTCTTTTGCTGTCTCGTACACAGGGTTATTGTTACTATCTTTCTATAATTCCATATATATGCGTTAGTATACTGTATTGGTGTTTTTCTTTCTAGCTTACTTCACTCTGTATAATAGGCTCCAGTTTCATCCACCTCATTAGAACTGATTCAAATGTATTCTTTTGAATGGCTGAGTAATACTCCATTGTGTATATGTACCACGTCTTTCTTAGCCATTCATCTGCTGATAGACATCTAGGTTGCTTCCATGCTACCTTATGATCCAGAAATCCCACTGCTGGGCATACACACTAAGGAAACCAGAAGGGAAAGAGACACGTGTACCCCAATGTTCACCACACTTCACTTTTATTCTAGCAAAATTAGAGAATACTCTTCTTCTTTGTGTTTATATATATATATATATGTCAGCCTCAACCTACCAATTCATCTTATCCCACTTTCCCCTCTTAGTTTCCATATGTTTGTTCTCTCTATATCTGTCTCTGTTTCTGCCTTGCAAACTGGTTCATCTGTACATTTTTCTAGATTCGTTTTCCCTGAATATTTTTTTAATTTTACTTTATTTTTAAACTTTACAATATTGTATTAGTTTTGCCAAATATCGAAATGAATCCGCCACAGGTATACCCGCGTTCTCCATCCCGAACCCTCCTCCCTCCTCCCTCCCCTACCTTCCCTCTGGGTCATCCCAGTGCACCAGCCCCAAGCATCCAGTACCGTGCATCAAACCTGGACTGGTGACTCGTTTCATACATGATATTATACATGTTTCAATGCTATTCTCCCAAATCTCCCCACTCTCTCCCTCTCCCACAGAGTCCATAAGACTGATCTATTTTTGACCAAAAATTTTCTGTTTCATAGAGTTTAATGTATAATTCTTTTTTAAAAAGTATATATTTATTTATTTGGCTGCCTTGGTGTTAGCTAGGTCTTCCCAGGTGGCTCAGTGGTAAAGAATCTACCTACTTGCCAATGAAAGAGCCATAGGAGACTTGAGTCTGATCCCTGGGTTGGTAATATCCCCTGGAGAAGTGAATGGCAACCTACTCCAGTATCCTTGTCTGAAAAATTCCATGGACAAGAGGAACCTGGTGGGCTATAGTCCATAGGTTCACAAAGAGTATCAGCCACTGGACCACCAGAAAAGTCCCCTATATTCTTCTTTTCTTTCTGAATTTATAGCTTTAATTGTTTTAGTTTTCCAAGTGCAGATTTTACATGAATTTGTTGTATGTTCGTCTGAAATGGACAGTTTACCCTGATTTTCTGAAGCTGTGTTAGATTAAAAACAAAAAAAAAAAGTTCCTTATTTCCTTCCAGAAAGACAGTCATTTATTCCAGCTTTTATTCAAAAATTCAGCTTTTCCCAGCTTAATTGAAATGCAACTTTCCTATGTATTAAATGTTCATATCTGATATCATCTAATTCCTATTCATTCAACAAATAATAATGGAGCAACTGCTATGTGCCAAAAAATTCTGGATACATTATATGTTATAATCAGTTAAGTGAAAGTCTTAGCTAAAATAATTATTAATGAATACTGCTCTTGTTCAGTTACTGTTATTGTATATCATGTTTCAATCAGTTTTTGATGTTCCATTTAGTTTTCCTTAATACAATTGTATGAAATCTCCCTACTTAACTGGCTTTATGTTGACTGCCATTATTGCTTTTAACTGAAATATAATTGATTTAGCAAATTATATTAGCTTCTTTTAATAGATTACTCCCCATTTACATTGCAAAATATTGGCTATATTAAATACATACTACATATTAAATAATATATAGTAGTATATTTCTGTAGTTTTGCCATTAATGTTTATTTAATGACTTCCCATTTTCTTAAATGTGTAGGCAGGCATGCTCAGTCTCTTCAGTCATGTATGACTCTCTGTGACGCCATGGACTGTAGCCCACCAGGCTCCTCTGTCCATGGGATTCTCCAGGCAAGAATACTGGAGTGGGTTGCCCATCTTCCCCATCCAGGGAATGAATATGCAACTACTGTGTCTCTTGCATTGCAGGCTGATACTTTACTGCTGAGTCACTGGGGAAGCCCCTGTGTTTGTAAATAAGTACACAAATATTCACGTACATTTGAGAAAAACAAAGTGAGCTATGCAGGTGCATCCCTTGCTCATATGATGGTGGCATATACTGTTGAAGCCTGAGAACAGTATGCAGATGACCATCTTTATGGCAGAAAGTGAAGAAGAACTGAAGAGCCTCTTGATGAAAGTGAAAGAGGAGAGTGAAAAAGTTGGCTTAAAATTCAGCCTAAGAGAACTAAAATCATGGCATCTGGTCCCATCAGTTCAGATCAGTTCAGTCGCTCAGTTGTGTCCGACTCTTTGCGACCCCATGAATCACAGC
>NW_011481677.1:12089-16480 GCF_000754665.1 Bison bison bison | reverse complement strand
TCTGACACTGTTTCCACTGTTCCCCCGTCTATTTCCCATGAAGTGATGGGACCAGATGCCATGATCTTCATTTTCTGAATGTTGAGCTTTAAGCCAACTTTTTCACTCTGTACTTCCACTTTCATTAAGAGGCTTTTTAGTTCCTCTTCACTTCCTGCCATAAGGGTCACTTCCTGGCAAATAGATGGGGAAACAATGCAAACCGTGACAGACTTTATTTTGGGGGGCTCCAAAATCACTGCAGATGGTGACTGCTGCCATGAAATTAAAAGATGCTAGCTGCTTGGAAGAAAAGTTATGACCAACCTAGACAGCATATTAAAAAGCAGAGACATTATTTTGACAACAAAGGTCTGTCTAGTCAAAGCTATTGTTTTTCCAGTCATGTATGGATGTGAGAGTTAGACTATAAAGAAAGCTGAGCATCAAAGAATTGATGCTTTTGAACCGTAGTATAGGAGAAGACCCTTGAGAGTCCCTTGGACTGCAAAGAGATCCAACCTGTCCATCCTAAAGAAAATCAGTCCTTAATATTCATTGGAAGGACTGATGCTGAAGCTGAAACTCCAATACTTTGGTCATCTGATGTGAAGAACTGACTCATTTGAAAAGACCCTGATGCCAGAAAGATTGAAGGCAGGAGGAGAAGGGGACAGCAGAGGATGAGATGGTTGGATGGCATCACTGACTCAATGGACATGAGTTTGAGTATATTCTGGGAGATGGTGATGGACAGGGAGGCCTGGCATGCTGCAGTCCATGGGGTCGCAAAGAGTCGGACATGACTGAGCGACTGAACTGAACTGAGTATAGTTAAATAAATATATGTATTACAAATGAGAAAATCATATGAATAAAGTTATTCAGTGTAAAAGGATGAATAATCATGGCACATACATGATTTATAGAGTATGGGCTAGGGAGGGCTTTGAATGCTGGTAAAAGAACAAAACCAGAAGTAGTGTGCCCACTGAACCTACAAAGGAGAGATTAAAGCTCAAAGAACATAAATAACAAAGAAAAGATGCCATATAAGAAAAATGAGAAAGGACTTTGCCTCACCCCCTACTGATACCTATTGAAGTTAATGTCTTGACTGTGAAATGTAAGTAATAGCATTTATGTTGGGCTGGCACTAATGGGAAACAACTTGCCTGCCAGTGAAGAAGAAGTAAAAGACACAGGTTCAATCCCTGCATTGGGAAGATCCCCTGGAGAAGGAAATGACAATCCACTCCAATATTCTTGCCTGGAGAATCCCATGGACAGGGGAGCCTTGCAAGCCACAGTTCATGGAATCGCAGGGTTGGACATGATGGAAGTGACTGAACATGCATGCATGCTAGGTTGCTAATGCTTGCTTGTGTAAAAGTTAATAAGTTATTATTCTATATCTTGGTAGTTACCTACAAGGCATGGAACCACAAAACATTTCAGAAGTTTCAGAATTTCTTCTCATGGAATTTTCAGAGGCACCTGAGCTGCAGCCCCTCGTATTTGGACTTTTTCTGTCCATGTACCTGATCACTATGTTTGGAAACCTGCTTATCATCCTGGCCACCATCTCAGACTCCCATCTCCACACCCCCATGTACTTCTTCCTCTCCAACCTGTCCTTTGTAGACATCAGCTTCACTTCTACCACTGTCCCAAAGATGCTGTGGAACATCCAGACACAGAACAAATTGATCACCTTTGAAGGCTGCATCATCCAGATGTACTTTTACATACTCTTCGCAAGTTTAGATGACTTTCTCCTGGCTGTGATGGCCTATGACCGGTTTGTGGCCATCTGTCACCCGTTGCACTACACGGTCATCATGAACCCCCGACTCTGCGGTCTCCTGGTTCTGATATCTTGGGTCGTGGGTGTCATGTACTCCTTGTTACAGAAGTTAATGGTGTTGCAGTTGTCTTTCTGTGCAGACTTCAAAATACCCCACTTTTTCTGTGAACTCAATCAAGTCTTACAACTTGCCTGTTCTGACACCTTTTTTAATGACATGGTATTGTATTTTGCAGCTACCTTGCTGGGTGGTGGTCCTTTTGCTGGGATACTTTACTCTTACTCTAAAATAGTTTCTTGCATACGTGGAATCTCATCAGCTGAGGGAAAGTATAAAGCATTTTCCACCTGTGCATCTCACCTCTCAGTTGTCTTTTTATTTTATTGTTCTGTCCTAGGAGTGCACCTTAACCCTGCTGCTCCCCACAGTTCAAGATCAGGTGCAGCAGCTTCAGTGATGTACACAGTGGTCACACCCATGCTGAACCCCTTTATCTACAGTCTAAGGAATAAAGACATAAAAGGGGCTCTGAAGAGATTCTATGAAATATTAGGTAGAAAAGGCCAACTCTGCTGGGGGAAATGAAGTGACCTTGATGGCATGACTCAAAGCCTCAGAATCAGAAATTATGATTCTTTGATCATTGCAGAATCAAATTTGCTTCTTTTCATTGTTCACTGGAATTTTCATTAAAATAATTCCATGTATTGATTTATTAAGCTTTCTCCTCAACCTGATATATAGGCTTTTTATTTGTACTTATTCCTACTTCAAAATTTTCCTACATTTGAATCAGCAATATTTGGAAATACTCATGTACTTCATGAGAGACTGAGTTTCTTAAGAATAATTTATTCTTATATCAAAATGAATCCACCACAGGTATTCTTGAATGACATATGTCATTACAAGTAATTTTTCTCTTATTATTCTAAATGATAGTTATTAGTTTAATTACTCATATTTGTTTAAAGTAAAGTTGACAACTAAGGTATTTAAAATAACTTTTAATAGATTACATTGAACATTCAGATATGAAACTGTGGATACAGGGAGCTGACTGCAAAATTATATTTAGATTTTTTACTGCACAGAAGGTCAGTGCCCTTCACCACTGTGTTGTTCAGACTGAACTTTGTATATCAAAATATATACATGACCAAAGAATGGCTCACTGGAGGACTGAAATGCCTATTCAGTCATGTAATTCCAGGTTACATGTTTAGTACCAACAAGCACACTTTTCATCTTTTCCTGCTTATCTGGAGAGGAAACTTAATGTACCAATTTTTAATATAGTTATCTTAAATAAAATTTAAAGACAGAGTAATCATGAATGCTACCTTTAAATATTAGAATAAGTACATAGTTGAGAAGAAGCCAATTAATATAATTGTCTTTGGTTCTGTTCACTTTTATTTTTGACCAGTTAGCTATTGCTGCATAATAACTCATTTTTGTAGTAGATGCTTTAATATAATGTTTATTAACAAATGAGTTTGTATAGTGTGTGGTTATCCTGATCTCTGTTTGGCTCCTCATGAATCTATGCTCACCTGTTATTTTCTATGTTGTAATGCTAAAGTCTCAACCATGATGTTGTATACTGTTATACTGGATGTCTTTGTTCACCAATAAATGATAGTTAACTCTCTCTCTCTCTCTTTCTTTATATATATATATATATATATATATATCTCAATGTCACAGTCTCCAAAAAAATAAATCTATCTTTGATGACATCAGCATCATGGTAGCACAAGACACTCTCTTTGTCTCTCCCCTTCTATCTCTGATTAATCAGACTTCCATAAGTCAGCAAATATTCACCTGTCCAATAACCAGGAGTCCAGAGATTCATACAATTTTACTTGTTAAATTGGGTTGATTAGAACACATAGATGAGGTGCATCTAGGGGAAAACAGCAAAAGGCAGTGCCCCCAGTCCCAGCCCAATGTAACCATTGGCTGAGTCCATGAGGTAGCTGAGTCCATAGACCCATAGCACCTAGAAGCACCAGTGGAGGTGGCACACGTGAACCTGGCCTTCCAGATGCAGGATTATCTACAACCAAAGGGAAACAGGCAGCAGTGCTGGTGGGGACCTTGAACCAGGTAACCCTGGATGATGCAAAATTGCCCACTATCATGGTTCCCTGAGCAGAGATGCCAGCCATGTCAGGGACATTAGCAGCACCAAGACGCTAGTGACCCCGGAGGCACCAGCTGTGATGACAATGCACCAAGCAATGCCTCTGCTAGGGAGAGTGAACGACCAAAAAAAAATTTTTTTTTTTAAATAGCTAGATGAGTGAGTGCATGCATGCTCACTCAGTCATGTCCAACTCTTTGCCTCCCCCTGGACTGCAGAGCTCCAGGCTCTTCTGTCCATGGAATTTTCCAGGCAAGAATACTGGAGTGGGTTGCATTTCCTACTTCAATAAATGCAACTCAGATGCAACTCAGGTAAAAAAAAACAAAAGACTTGTGTTACTGTGTCACCTAACTGAAAAACACAGAAAGGCCTCTTGTTACCAGTTTGTTGAATTGTTAAAATCAGAATGAACAGAACTTTACCTAAGTGAAAAAGGCATTTGTTATTTC
>NW_011481677.1:8092-10868 GCF_000754665.1 Bison bison bison | reverse complement strand
AAAGAAATAATAGCTGAGATCTTTCCCAGAATAGGGAATAAATAACAGGTGGAATATAACAGGTGGTCCAACTTATCAATTATAAAGCCTTTCTTAATGACATAGGGATATATTTTGAAGCTGTATTCATGGGTGGTGATCACTTATGATCCTTTGCTCATACTCTAAGATAGTTCCCCCAGATGGTGCTAGTGGTAAAGAACCTGCTTGCCAATGCTGGAGACTTATGATATCCCTCAGTCAGAAAAATCCCCTGGAGAAGGAAATGGCAACCTACTCTAGTATTATTGCCTAGAGAATCCCATGAACAGAGAAGCCTGGTAGGCTACAGTCCATAGGGTTGCAAAGAACCAGACATGACTGAAGTGACTTATTGCACAAGTATGCACCCATCTGTGTGTCTCACCTCTCAGTTTTCCCTTATTTACTATAACAGTCTACACTGTACCTTTGCTCTGCTGGGATCCATAGTTCACAGTCAAGTGCAACAGTCTCAGTGATGTTCACTGTGGTTACACCTGTGCTGAACCATTTCCTCTTAGTCTAAGGTATGAAGATATAAAGAAAGCCTTGAAAAGATTCTTTGGGATGGCAGTAATAGAAGGACTAATTGTCATAGGGTTAAAGAAATCCTCATTTTTAGCAAACTGCAAAGCATTTGAGCCAGAATTTAATATTATTTGATCAGAGTGCAAACATAGAATTGTTCTTTGTCTCTATTTCCTGAATTTTCATTTCTTTGATTTAACTTCTTTATACCATTGAAGTAACTCAGATTTCTGTTTCCTTCTCTGTTTGACTTATAAACAATTTTCCCCTTTGTTAATTTTCTACTTTCTCAAAGCTTTCCCAAACTTGATTTAAAATATCTCTAATGCCTATTTATTTCATAGGGCAGCATGGATTTCTTAAGAATAATTTCTGCTCAGATGACATATATCATCACAGATATATTTTCTCTTGTGCTACTGAAAGATTGTAGTAAACAATAGGACTACTGTGGGAAAACTACTTTTATTATTAGCCAAGGTATTTGGTATGATCTTATAATAGAGGATATCCAAGACTACAGCTTTTCATTATGTGTACCACATTCTTCTGAAAATCACTGCCATAACTGTCCTTGAAAATGGAGACTTGAACCTACAGTGTGTTTTATAGGTGATTATCCAGTCTTATTCTCCTTTCGGATCCTGTTCTCTTATTCAGCATTGTCCATAGTGCCTACCTTAGTTACTGACAAATGATAATCAACTAAAGGTTTTCAAGTGAAGTCTACACAATAGCACACGTTTGAGTACATTCACTTAATATGGCCTTTGAGTCAGGGAAAAAATGTCAAAAGAATGAAAATGCAAAATACATTTTTATTACTAGGCAAATATTTTATTTTTATGCTCTATATCTTTTCAATAAAGTATCAGTTTTGGTGTCCATATGAAAGTCTTGTTTTCATTAAGGTCAAGCAGTTGTTGATGTGTTTATGATGACAAATTATGTGTAACCACCTATAAGTGACTCCCACTCTAGTGGTTCAGTGGTAAAGAATCTGCCTGAAATGCAGGAGACCTGGGTTCAATCCCTGGGTTGGGAGGATCCCCTGGAGAAGGAAATGGCTACCCACTCCAGTATTGTTGCCTGGGAAATCCCATGGATGGAGGAGTCTGGAAGGCTATAGGACATGATTGGACATGACTGAACAACTAACACGTTCACTTTTATTCTATAAGTGAGTGAAGAACTTGTTTTCAAACTTATATACATAAAAGATTCTTGGTGAGAAGACTAAACCTGTGTATACCTGACTCTAGCACAGGACCATAGCTTTGCTATTGAATGTGATCCCCAGACTAGGCACTGCAGCATCAACTACTCCTGGGAGCTCATTAGAAATGCAGTACTTGGACTCACTAGAGACCTGATGAATCAGAATTTGTACTTGTTAAAGAAAAGAAGAAGGAAAAGAAAGAGAAAAAGAAAGAAAAAAAAGTCACAAAAATTATAAAGAAAACATAGGTACAAAATTGATAACAAATACCAAAAAGCAAAAGTTAACAATCTAAAGTAGAGTTTGGAATTTCAAAAATACAATGTTAAAGAAAAGAAGAAGAAAAAGAAAGAGAAAACAAAAACAAAGTCACAAAAATTATAAAGAAGATATAGGTACAAAATTGATAACAAATACCAAAAAGCATAAATTAAAAATCTAGAGTAGAGTTGGGAATTCAGAAATACAATGTTAAAGAAACGAAGAAGAGAAAGAAAGAGAGAAAAAAAAGTCACAAAAATTATTAAAAAAAATACAGGTACAAAATTGATAACAAATACCAAAAAGCTAAAATCAAAAATCTAGAGTACAGTTTGGAATTTCAAAAATACAATGTTAAAGAAAAAAAAAAAGAGAAAAGAAAAAAAAAGTCACAAAAATTATAAAAAAAATATATATATGAAGTTTGCTTTTTTAAAAAAAATAGGGTCTTTTTTTTTTTTTTAGTAATAGTAGGTTATAAAAGTGAAAATTAAAGGAATAATTGGAGAAGGCAATGGCACCCCACTCCATCACTCTTGCCTGGAAATTCCCATGGATGGAGGAGCCTGGTGGGCTGCAGTCCATGGGGTCTTAAGAGCTGGACACAACTGAGCGACTTCACTTTCACTTTTTCACTTTCATGCATTGGAGACGGAAATGGCAACCCACTCCAGTGTTCTTGCCTGGAGAATCCCAGGGACAGGAGAGCCAGTGGGCTGACGTCTATGTGGTCACACAGATTCAGAC
>NW_011481677.1:4742-5798 GCF_000754665.1 Bison bison bison | reverse complement strand
TGTTTTTTTTCTGGACATCAAGGAGATGTCTTGGACTTGTAATGTTGACAAACCAAGGGAGATTTTATTCATTGCATTGCATTAAGAGTTGTTTGAGTTTACTGGATATTTTCCCCTGATATTCATATGTCCATTCCATTCCTCTCTCTCATATTTTTTATATTTCTTTAAATAAAAAGCAGAAATTAGCCATACTGAAATGGAACTCAAAGTTTATTTCCAGGTTTATTTCCAAGGAAAACTTATAAACTGGAATTTCTAGGTACCATTTACAAATCCTTCATGAGAAAGAAAATCTGATCTGACTAGCTTGAGTTGTGACTAATTGTGGCCTAAGGAGGGTGGATCTGGGTGAGGAATGCATGGCAGTAACACAACCTAGGAGGACAACGTTATGTGTGTGTGTGTGTGTGTGTGTGTGTGTGTGTGTGTGTGTGTGCCTGACCCTTGGGAAGTGAGAGAAGTTCTTTGAGGCACCTGGACTCACACATTAAGATGACTTACAACACAGAAGCCAGAATTAAATCAACAGATGGCACGAAGAAGTGGATCTGATGAAATCAATCACAGGAAGCCTTTATGATTAAATTCATAAAGTGCTGGGAACAACACAGAAGGAGTGATTCTCTGTGGACTGAAGGTTCACCTGTAGTGGGGAGGCCCCTTGTTCCACAGCATCCCTGACACCAACTCTAATCACTCCTGTTCTAACTTATTCCTCTGCCCCACTGGCTTCCTTGTTTGGATCTGAACATGTGTAATGAGCATCTTCCTCAGTTACTTTGCAGTGGCCAGACATACACTTCTCCTGATGTCAAACTAGATCCTTCTTTCTCTTTCTTAGCTATCTGTTCAATTATCACCTTGATTTCTGACCCTGCCTGAACCCTCAGTACAAAATAACACCTCCTACAACTCTCTTCTTTATATCTGGTTTTGTTTCCTTCATAACATTTGACACCAGCTGACATATAATGTTTTATTTGCACATCATCTCTCATCATCCTTGGATTGTGGGAGATTTGTTTTCCATCACTCTACTTATTGCCTGCATGT
>NW_011481677.1:0-1050 GCF_000754665.1 Bison bison bison | reverse complement strand
GTGAAATTATTTGTTCTAGCTCTATGAAGAATACCGTTGGTAGCTTGATAGGGATTGCATTGAATCTATAGATTGCTTTGGGTAGTATACTCATTTTCACTATATTGATTCTTCCAATCCATGATCACGGTATATTTCTCCATCTATTAGTGTCCTCTTTGATTTCTTTCACCAGTGTTTTATAATTTTCTGTATATAGGTCTTTAATTTTCCTACCTTTAAATCAAAAATGTCTGGAAATTCCATTTTTTCATGAGGTATCATAAGTTTATTAAGAATAATTACTTCTCAAATTAAATATGCCATCCTAAGTAATTTCTCCTCTTTCCCTGAAGTGATAAGTTGCATTATTCATTAAAAAAATACATTTAAGAACCAAGATAGTTTGTATTATTTTTTTTTAAATTTGGTTGAATCAGTGATACAGAAAGATGACTTTATAGGAGGATTTTTGCCTATGCAGTAGGTTGGAACCCAACCTTCTTTTTTTCAAAGGTCAAGTTGTGTGTCTATATACACTGCTTTGACCAAAAGGTTCTTTTTTTTGTTTTTTTCCCCATACCATAGCATCCTGGGCTTTCCTGGTGATTCAGGAGGTAAGAAACTGCCTGCAATACAGGAGACCCAGGTTTGATCCCTGGGTCAGGAAAATCCCCTGAAGAAGGAAATGGCTACTTTCTTGCCTGGAGAATTCCATGAAGAGGGGAGCCTGGTGGGCTACAGTCCATGGGGTCCCAAAGAATCAAACACGACTGGAAGCAATTAGCATGCACACATAGTGGATGACATATTTTAATATTTTCATTGAATTATTTCATTGTTTCCTTTTGAAAACTTCCAATGATTCCTACAAATATGACTCTTCCCATTGCTCTAAATAAAATAACTCAAAATTTTCTAAATTTCATCATAAACACTAAGGGAGAAGCAGATAAACTATAACTCATATATCCCTATATATTCAATACAAAGGCATTTATTCAACTTCATTATCATAAATTACTCATAAGACAACTTGAATCTACCTGTTCATGGGATTCGAGGTCAGCA
>NW_011481676.1:14683-15017 GCF_000754665.1 Bison bison bison | reverse complement strand
TTTGGGATGGAGGACACATGTACACCTCCATCATAATCAATCAGAATATGACTGATTCATGTCAATGTATGGCCAAAACCACCACAATATTGTAAAGTAATTAGCCTCCAATTAAAATAAATCAATTAATTTTTTAAAAAGGAAAAATGGTAAAAAACATTAAGTCAAGGATCTTGATTACCTTAGAGAGCTCAAGGGAAGAAAGTAAAATTAATACTTAGTAGGAACTGGAATTAAGAGCTCAGGTAGAAAATATATCCATCTGTTTCTCTAGAGGCATATGATCCTTTGTTTCTACTTCCTTAATGTATTGATATTTTATTATTTACACTCT
>NW_011481676.1:9826-10573 GCF_000754665.1 Bison bison bison | reverse complement strand
GCCAAATATCAAAATTTATTTACTTGTCTGCAGTATAGCAATTGATTTTTAAAAATTTTTCTTTTGTGACAGTAAAAAATGACTAAAAAATATTGCTTGTCATCAAAATTCCCAATAGTATAATTTTAATTTTATGTGATTGAATTTTTAGACCTCATTTATTGTGTTTTAATGGGATTTTATTTTTTAATTTATTTTTAATTGGAGGAAAATTGCTTTACAATATTGTGATGGTTTCTGCTATACAACAATACAAATAAGCCAAATTATATTTATATCACCTTCCTGTTTAGCCTCCATCCTCTCCCTCATCCCACCCCTCTAGATAACCACAGAGTGCATAGCTGGGCTCCGCGTGTTAAACAGCAAATTCTCACCAACTATCTATTTTACACATGGTAGTGTATATACGTCTATGCTACTTTCTCTATCCATACTACTCTTTCCTTCCCCACTGTGTCTACAGGTTTATTCTCTACATATGTGTCTCCATTCCTTCTCTGCAAATAGGTTAATCAATGTCATTATTCTAGATTCCTTATATATGCATTAATATACCATATTTGGTTTTTCTCTTTCTGAATTATTTCACTCTGTATGACAAGCTCTAGGTTCATCCACCTCACTAGAACTGACTCAAATGTGTTATTTTTTATGGCTGAGTAATACTGCAGTGAATATATATACCACAAATTCTTTATCCATTCATAGATCTATGAACATATGAGTTGCTTTCATGTCCTAGCT
>NW_011481676.1:4866-5632 GCF_000754665.1 Bison bison bison | reverse complement strand
AGTTTTTTTTTTTTTTTATTGTATTTTAGTATTTCTATGTTGTCTGTTGTAACTTCTCCTTTTTCTATTTCTAATTTTATTGATTTGAATCTTCTCCCTTTTTCCTTAATGAGTCTGGTTAATGGTATGTCAGTTTTGTTTATCTTCTTAAAGAATCAGCTTTTAGTTTTATTTTTTCTTTTGTGTTTGTTATTGTTTTTCATTTATTTCTGCTGTGATCTGTATGATTTCTTTCCTTCTACTAACATTTGTTTTGTGTGCTTCATTTTTCTGTGCTTTTTTGTGGGTTTTTTTGTGCTTCATTTTCTAGTTGCTTTAGATTTAAGGTTAGATTGTTTATTTGGTGTTTATCTTGTTTCTTGAGATAAGCTTGTGTTGTGATAAATTTGCCTCAGCCCTGCTTTTACTGCACCCCTTAGGTTTTGGGTAATCAAGTTTTCATTGTCATTTGTTTCTAGGTATTTTTTAATTTCCTCTTTGATTTATTCAGTGATTGCTTGGTTATTCAGAAGCATATGACTTAGTGTCTCTGTGCTTGTGGTTTTACAGTTGTTTTTTTTTTTTCTGTAGTTGATATCTAATTTTATAATGTTGAGGTCAGAAAAGATGCTTGAGATGATTTCAGGTTTTTTAAAATTTACCAAGGCATCATTTGTGACCCGAAAGTGATCTATCCTAGAGAATGTTCCATGTGCACTTGAGAAAAAAAGTGAAATTCATTATTTTTTTTGAATAAAATGCCCTGTTGATATCAATTAGGTCCAAC
>NW_011481676.1:0-1029 GCF_000754665.1 Bison bison bison | reverse complement strand
TGAGTTTATTTTGGTGTATGGCATTAAAAAGTGTTCTAGGTTCATTCTTATACAAGTGGTCAACCAGTTTTCCCAGCACCACTTGTTAAAGAAATTGTCTTTTCTCTATTGTATATTCTTGCTTCCTTTGTCAAAGATAAGGTGTCTATACGTGCATGGATTTGTCTATGGGCTTTCTATTTTGTTCCATTGATCGATATTTCGGTCTTTGCACCAGTACCATACTGTCTTGATGACTGTGGCTTTGTAGTAGAGCCTGAAGTCAGGCAGGTTGATTCCTCCAGTTCCATTCTTCTTTCTCAAGATTGCTTTGGCTAGTTAAGGTTTTTTGTATTTCCATACAAATAATGAAATTATTTGTTCTAGCTCTGTGAAAAATACCATTGGTAGCTTGATAGGGATTACATTTAATCTATAGATTACTTTGGGTAGTATACTATTTTTCACTATATTGATTCTTCCGATCCATGAACATGATATATTTCTCCATCTATTAGTGTCCTCTTTGATTTCTTTTACCAGTGTTTTATAGTTTTCAATATATAAGTATTTTGTTTCTTTAGGTGGATATATTCCTAGGTATTTTATTATTTTCGTTGCAATGATGAATGGGATTGTTTCCTTAATTTCTCTTTCTATTTTCTCATTATTACTGTATAGGAATGCAAGGGATTTCTGTGTGTTGATTTCATATCCTACAACTTTTCTATATTCATTGATTATCTGTAGTAATTGATAGAGATAATAATTGATAGGTAGAGTCTTTAGGGTTTTCTATGTAGAGGATCATTCATCTGAAAACAGTGAGAATTTTACTTCTCCTTTTCCATTTTGGATTCCTTTTATTTCTTTTTGCTCTGATTGCTGTGGCCAAAACTTCCAAAATTATGTTGACTAGTAGTGGTTAGAGTGGGCACCCTTGTCTTGTTCCTGACTTTAGGGGAAATGCTTTCAATTTTTCACTATTGAGGATAATGTTTGCTGTGGGTTTGTCATATATAGCTTTTATTATGTTGAGGTATGTTCCTG
>NW_011481675.1:15220-15635 GCF_000754665.1 Bison bison bison | reverse complement strand
CTTGGGGAAACAGACATATGTTCTCAATGAGGGGCTCTTTGAGCTCGGTTGCTAAGTGATGCCGCATGGAGTGCTTATCTTATCACAGCCCCAAACGGACCATTTCTTTACCTAGTGACATGAGTTAATATTTAGGGCACAGGGTCTTTAGGATCACCTTTCCATAACTGCTAGACATGTCAGAAATAACAGGTATTATGTCTGAAACTAAACAATAATCCAGCTGTCTGTGGTGTCACTTGGATCTATCAGGCAATAGGATCGTGTCCTGACAGAGGCAGTCAGCACAATGGTACCAAACACTCCCAGGCGAAAATCAAATCAGTGGAAACAAAGGTCCTGCTCTGCCTCTAAGCAGCTATTAGCAGATTTCTCCAGCCATTAAAGACACTGAACACACAGTCCTCAATTTGGG
>NW_011481675.1:14678-15120 GCF_000754665.1 Bison bison bison | reverse complement strand
GAGGCTACCTTCTACCCTGTGCTACCCTCTGCAACACAACCCATCTCCCAACCATCCTCTGCCTTATTCTTCTACTCAGTCCATTTCTTTCTCATCAATGTTCTTGTTTGTTGCTTGGCTTACCTACTCTAGAGCGTTAAGTCCTGTGCAGATAGAAACTCTGTCTAGTTTGTTCATGTATGTTCTTCCTGCTCCTAGTCCAGTGCCTGGCACACAGCTATTTCTGGAATTAATAAATCATTCAGTGCATGACAGAACCAAGACCAATTTACCCCCCAAAAAAAACAAAAAATAAAAAAATATCAAAACATAAATGTAATAGCTATATGGAATTTTTCCCTTTTTAGATGAAATAAAATAACCACTGGAGACACAAATAAAGAGTAAACTCTCAGGGTGCCAATTGAGTTGGGCCCTCTTTTTCCATGCGACTGCTGAAGCA
>NW_011481675.1:9274-11431 GCF_000754665.1 Bison bison bison | reverse complement strand
CCATATTTTTGCCCAAAGTAATGAATCTGTAAGTGTACAACCTCCTCAGGAAATCAAATTAAATCCTATAAAACTGACTCACTGCTTGACACATAAGGCTGACTTCATTTGCTGTCTCTGTCTTCTTTCTTAGACCCTTCAACACTATTCTGTTGATTACACCTTTCTTCTGCAGAGGTTCTCTAAAGACGATTACTGGAAGGCATCCTCAGTCACCTACTGTTGAGGGGCTTTCTGACATGACATAAATGTGCATTTCCTTGCAAAGATAGACATTTACCTCTGAAATCTAAGCATCCTCACGTTCCAGAAGGGCCCAGCTAATGCAGGGATTTTACAAATGGCATTTCCTTTATGTCCACATAACCTCCAGCTGCCTTTTCTGAAAGATAGTCTAAGCTCCAAGCTGAAAGTGGGCAGAGCTCTCAGACTGACTTCAGTCCGGATTTTTTATGGTTTCATGCTAGAATTTTAATGAGAGAGATTGAAATCATACCATTTTCTCCCTCTTGATTATAAAAACTACTCAATAGAGCTCAAATAAATATGTAAATCAATGACTCCAGACAACACAATGTTTTGGCTCCTTGGTGATTCTAGGTAAGTAAGAATTTATTTAATTCTATAATGTTTTTCTTTTTATTGAAATAGAAAGCAATCCTCTTTCATCAAAAGGAATTGGTCATGGAAAGCTGGATACCTTCTATTTTGTACCTGCATTTAGAAAGAAGTAAACTTTGCTTTGCTCCTACTCCAGGCCTCAGAAAACGTTCTACATATTGCCATACTTTTAGTGGCGTGGATTCTGTTATTGTCTTGGTTCTTACTACGTAACACAGGAAACACCTGCATGAAGTTAGGCCATTTCAACGGTATGTGTTAGAGTTTAATTCAACCACTTAGCACGTGTCAGGGACTGAGCCAGTCTAAGGTTCCTGGTCTAAGAATTCCCTGAGATAGAGGAATCCAGAAGTCATTTTTAAGGAATTTGTAGTGCAGGTGAGATAAAATATGTTGACACATTACTAGAAATGCAAATTGTTAAATTAGAAACCCTAAGAGGCCACAATATACAAACAAAAATGCTATGCAAACACACACACACAAAATGGATATAGTAATCTAAGGCAGAGAGAAACGCAGAGCTGCAGGGACAGGCCCCGCAGCTCTGGGGCTCTCTCTAAAGGAAAAACTGGATTTCCACAGTCGAGATAGTGGGCAGGGCAGAGGAAACCAGGCAGGAAGACATCCCACTGAGGCTTAGGAGGGCAAATGATGGTTCATGGCAGAAAAGTACAAGACGCACTGAGACCTACGCAGATAGTTAGATGGAGCTGGAGGGATCTGGAACAGCCTGTGGATGGTGTTCCGGTGTGAGAGGGGAGGCGGAGTGCTAACTTGTGCGCCGCCGTGGGGAGCTGCCGAGGGTTTCTGAGCATGAAGAGGGTGTGATCAGAACAGCCGCATGAACAGCGCTCTGGCAGGGGTGTGAAGGCTGGGCTGGCGTAAGGAGAGGCAGGGGGACAAGAAGAGGCAGGGGGACCAGGCAAGAAGCTTCTGCCACAGACGGATGTGAGGTGATGAGGCTCTGGGTCTGGGAAAAGCAATGGAGATGTCACGTTGCATGAAGTCAGAGATGGCCACAACTGACTCTGTGACAATCACAGGCGGCCGCTGGTGACACTTCACTTCTTCCCTTTTCTCACTTCCTGCTTCCCTTACTTTTCCCCTTCATTCTTGCTACCCTGATATTGCACCCCATACAGACTATTATACTGTCTAAGACATGCAGCTCACAGACTATTTTCTGGAGAACCTGAGCTGAAACGAGTAGCTTTGTGACTACTATTTCTATATTACATCTACATAACAGCTCCTAAATCTCTTCTCAGTGCAAAAAAAAATTTCAAGTTGATGAAACAATAAAGACTTATTGTTTGGCACAAGGAACTACATTCAATATCTTATAATACCCTATATAGCAAAGAATCTGAAAAAGAACAGGTATGTAGATACATATTTGTATAAATGAATTAATTTGCTATATACCCAAAATGAACACAACTTTGTAAATCACCTATGCTGAAAAAAAAAATTTCAAGTTGAAAAATCTGACCCAAAGGTATACAGAAATCAGAAAAGAGGTAAAAAGGTACA
>NW_011481675.1:4866-6245 GCF_000754665.1 Bison bison bison | reverse complement strand
AAGCCCACTGTACATATATGTGTTACATATATACACACTATGGATATTGTATGTTGATATTATATATAAAATACTGGAAGTAGATTCATCCACATGTCAAACTCTGGGGTTTTATTACGGATAACAGTTCATTTTCACCTTCAGTTCTTTTTGAATTTTTCATGTATTTTCAATAAGGAATATTTATTACTCATGTCATCAGAAAAACATTAAAAATACAGTCTGTAGGCTGTATGCCCATTAAAGTCTGTAGGTTCTAGCAATATGAAAATGCAAATGAGGTCATTAGACAAAAACAAAATTGCATCATTATTTGTGAAAGAATGTAAATCCATCAGCCAAATATCAAATGGGTGAATTAAACCACTCTGAAAGCAGTGATTAGACCCTGCATGATCTCACAGTAGAATATCTTCACCAGTTTGGAAACAAGCATCTAGCCTGGTGTCAGTAATTCTCTGTTAGAGGAACCCTGAGCTGAACTCACTTACTTGAGAACCATCTACAATTCTCCAGTTGCCATCACTTACTGTATTTTGTCATGGAGATTAATAGCTATCACAATTCAGTTTTAAACCAAGATTTTTTTCCCTGTCATTTTTACCTCAAAGAAGTTGTCAATTAAACCAAAAGGAAATTTCACTACTTTGAAGTTTCACAAAATAAAGAGTTTCACTCATACCAGGAGACGGAATTCTGTATTGTCAAGTTTCTTCTCTCATCACTGAATGCTCACAGACCTTGAGACAGAGATTTCTGTTCTTGGATGAATAAAATGGGAGTAGGGATACCAAAGGTAGCAACATCACTGCCAGTGTTCTGTAACAACTCCAAGCTAATTTTCTCAGATGCCACAGTGTTCTGAAGTTACCAGATAAAACCAGGCCTCCCTGCTTTGTTACAAAATCCCTAAGAGGGATAGCTATAGGCAGTTGAATTTTTTCTAGTGGGAGAAAGGTAACTATGGTAACTATTTTTATCTACTAACATTATAACTTCATGTTGGCTCAAGCTGCCTACAGCTTTATTTGTAATAGTAGGCTATTAAGGGAATTTTTAAGAATACTATTCTAGAAGCACCAGTCTCTCTGTTCTTCCTTTACCTGCTAAGTAGTCATTAGAAGAAAATTACACAGGCAAAATAACCCAGCTAGAGTTTTCAGATATTTTTGAGCATTGCTTTAGCTGTTGGTGTGTGATTTGTTTTAATGTGACTTATTTTTTTTCTTTTGCAAAACAGACTTTTCCCAGACTGTACACACACATTTAAAAAAATCATATAATATTGTGATATTTATAGTATTTTATTGTGTGCTCTATTTAAGAAAGAATATATCAGGGGTTCCCGAGCTAGCTACTAGGTTTTGTTTTTCCCTCAA
>NW_011481675.1:4266-4766 GCF_000754665.1 Bison bison bison | reverse complement strand
ATATACGTAATTATGCCTGATTTCCATTGTGGTATGGCAGAAACCAACACAACATTGTAAAGTAATTATCTTCCAATTAAAAAAAAAATCCACAAATAAAAATGCTGGAGAAGGTGTGGAGAAAAGAGAACCCTCAAACACTGTTGGTGAGAATGCAAACTGGTGCATCCACTATGCAGAACAGTATGGAGGTTCCTTAAAAGACTAAAAATAGAGTTAGCATATGATCCTGCAATCCTACTCCTGGGCATATATTCAGAAAAAAAAAAACCCTCTAATTTGAAAAGATACATGCACCTCTATATTCATAGTAGCACTATTTACAATAGACAAGAAAAGGAAGCAAACTAAATGTCCACTGGCAGATGAATGGATAGAGAAGATGTTTAACACACACACACACACACACAGGAATATTCAGTTCAGTTCAGTTCAGTTACTCAGTCATGTCCGACTCTTTGCAACCCCATGAATCGCAGCACGCCAGGCCTCCCTGTCCA
>NW_011481675.1:1627-1832 GCF_000754665.1 Bison bison bison | reverse complement strand
TGTTGAAGTAAAAGATCTTATAGTTATATATATCATTGTCAACATATATAATAATTAATATGTTGAACAGAATCAGCTTTGTGTGTGGAAAAAAATATTTTGCTCCCACAGTGTCGGGAGTATGGAGAAATCATTGAAAAATAACTCAATTAAGCTGGATGAGAATAAAATATCAGCACCTTGGTGGGTGTTCCCAGCTTGCCTC
>NW_011481675.1:0-1034 GCF_000754665.1 Bison bison bison | reverse complement strand
CTTTTGTTTCCCCAGGGGTAATAGCTGCTTTCTGTATGTGCGTGCCCTTTTCAGTTACCTAGTTAACACTAACTTAGTTAGCAATTCTTTATATTCAATTCTCTATATGAAGAAAGCCAAATACTTTACAATACCACTTATACGTGGAATCTGAAAAATACAACAAACTAGTGAATATAGCAAAAAAGCAGCAGATGCACAGTAATAGAGAACAAACCAGTGTTACCAGTGGGGAGAGCGAAGGGAGGAGAGACAAGATGGGGTGGGAGTGGGAGGCACAAACTATTGGGTGTAAGACACACTCAAGGATGTACGTGTTCAGCATGGGGGTCAGAGCCAATATTTTGTAATAATTGTAACTGGAAAGTGACATTTAAAATTGTGTATTTAAAAAATTAATGAAAAAAATAATAAAAAGAAATTCTATTAAAATTGCTGGTGTGATTTCTGTCTCCCAACTGAGCAAGGACTGATACTTACCTACAGAGAAAGACTTTGTCATTGATTGTGTAGACTGTGGATTCATGTCAGCTTTCATATCAAAGAACTTTTCCTGACATCGCCCCTCCTTCTGGGGCGATTTTTTACTTTTTGAGAGCAAAAAGTTCTCATTGAGGATCACAAGTTACCCATGATTAAGATAGATAAATATCCTTTTTACAAAGTTAGTTCATTTATATCACATTATTCTCACTACTTTTAAGACTTTTCTGCCCTCTAGAAATCTGAATCTCAAATCATGTTTTATGAAGTGCTTCTTTGAACAGAAATTGGAAAGCAAAACCAGGTTAGGTTGAAAGCCAATAAATATCAAACTTTTCAGAGTATGAAAATTCAAAGACTGCTTTCACCAACATAATTTTTTCCACCAGTTAATGTCATTTGAGGAGAAAGAAAAATGAAGATCCAGGACAGAACACATTACATTAGTGATTAAGGCGGCAAAATATTGGAAGAGAGAATTTTTTTACACTGTTGAAGTAAAAGATCTTATAGTTATATAAGATCTTTTACTTCAACAGTGTAAAAAAATT
>NW_011481674.1:28900-30814 GCF_000754665.1 Bison bison bison | reverse complement strand
TGGCATGGACTTGCCTTCAAGCTGGGCTGTTATCTGTCTACCTAGCCTCTTGGGCTCACCCTGGCAGTGCCAGTCGTCTGTGATTGTGGCTGAAGTGCCCAGCCCAGGCTTGGACAGGCAGGTGGTGAGTCAGGTTTCCTAGAAGAGACGCTGCCAAAAGCCAACCTGGACATCAGGGTCAATGATACTCATCTGAGAGCACGAGGGATGGTGAACCCCTCTGGCACGAGGCAGGCCGGCCATAGAGAAGCCTCTAGAAGAAGGGTGTGGGGCCACCTCTCACTCCCTTCAGTAGAGCCAGTCTGAAGTGCCCACTACCCTCTCACAGTGACCCACAGTGACCCACAGAGGGACCACCCTGATCTCAAGGCCGGAAGAGGCTCTGAACCACTGAGAGCCAACTGGGATCCCCTAGTTGCAGAAGCAGGCAGTCTGTCCCATCCCACCTAGAGCCAGGTGACACCCCAGGTAGAAAGTGGGCCCAGAGGCAGGATGAGGGGCCATGGGGTCTCTCCACTCTCCCGCCCTCGCCACCCCCAGTTCATCTGCTGAGGCACAGGCAGGCCGAGCAGGCAGCAAGGTGTGAGGAGTCATGTTTCTGGCTGCACCAGCCCTGCCCCTACTGAGGGCTGGGGGGTCTCTCCACTCTCCCTGCCCCAGTGAACCGCCCCCCAGGGCATCTGTTCAGTGCCAAGATCCCTGGAGGAGGACAAGAGCTGCACACCCCGTCACCACTCCAGTCCATCCGCGGCCAAAGAGGCCTGCGGCCGCCAGTGTGATCTTCTCCCACCCCAGACAGGACTGTTGAAAGGGACCCAGAGATTCATGGAGAAGGGAGGAGGTTCCAGACTCTGTGGTCACACAGGCACTAGCTGGAGCCCTCGCCCAGCATACAGGCCCAGCCTTCATTCCCTCTGAGCCCTGAGTTCTTCCTATGGCAATTCTATAGTATCACCATTTCGCTGGGCCCCCTGAGGCACCGTGAGATGGGTTTTTGGGAAGTGCCAAGTTTTCTGGCTCAACTGGCACTCAACCTATCCTATCCTTCTCCCACCACTCAGTGGCCCTCCTCTGCAATGAGTGGAGCAAGTGTGGTGACAGGAAAGGAGTGAAAACCTAGTCCCCTCGTGGTGAGTGTGTGTCATTCTGCGGAGCTTGGCACATGTGGATGCTTGATTTTCACGGCAGCCCAAAGAGGCACGTGCTACCCTCATTCCCATTTTGCAGGTGAGAAAACCGGGGCTCAGAGGATTCGCTCATCTGGCAGAGTCTCATGGCGCTTCCATGGAAGGGGTACTGCCTGAAGCCGTGAGGACCGTCCGATCTCTAAGGCCCTCGTTAAGGAACTTGGTTTGGTAGTGCTCATGGACATCGTGGAGACAAACTCCAGCTAAGCATCTCTGTCTGCTTTCCAGATCCTCTCCTGGATTTCTGTTTCTCCAGATTTCCGCTTTCAAGTCTATGGAGGGGCCCCTTTTTCTTGATCTAGCATGGAATTTCCCGTGTCTTGCCTTGTGAGGATCTGTCCGGCTCTTTCTGACAACCTTCCAGGTTATTGCGGTCTCGAGTCTGCTGTGTGATCCTCATGATTCTTGCGCCTCTTCGGGTCTTTCAGTGTAGCTGCAGTAGTGCCTTTAAGAAGCCCGATGCCAGGAACTGGAGCGCCCTCTGTGCTCCCTGCTGCTGGGGTCTGCCTCGGGGCCCTGCCATCTCTTGCCCAGGGCTGTCACTGTCCTGGAGCCACTCTGTGCTCACTGCTCAGCCAGGGTCTCCTCTGGGCTGACTAGTGTCAAGCCTAAACCCCCTTGAGGGCCTTGTCTTGGTTCTCGGGAGGGAACGGGGATCCAGGGCTTTGTCCTCATTCCACCCTGCAAAGCTAGGCTCGCTGCTCGCCTGATGGTGCTGAGGGCAGCT
>NW_011481674.1:12725-28800 GCF_000754665.1 Bison bison bison | reverse complement strand
AGGGAACCATGTATACCTGTGGCTGCTTCATGCTGAGATATGGCAGAAGCCAACACAACACTGGAAAGCAATTATCCTTCAATTAAAAATAAATACATTAAACAATACATGCAGCTGACAGGTGTTTCAAGTTCAGCCTTCTTTTAAAAGCCTGGCCTCTCCGCAGGGTTCTAGTTGTGATTCCTAATCTCACTCTTGTCCTGTGCTTCAAGCCTTTCCCTGGGAAGTGGGGCCAGCAGACCATCAGGCTTGGTGGCTTGGCCCCAAGCCTCCCCTGGCAGCGCTGTACTGGCTTCCGTGCTCCCTCCTCCCTGCTCCTGGTCATGCGTTGCTTCCTGGTCCTGAAGACATCCTGCCCTTTTACAAGCACAGAAGTGCACTTTCTACATGTTCTGGATTGTGTAGAGTTGCTGGAGTGGGGGGATTTTCAGAGTATTAGCTTGATCCTTGCTCGAACCCGAGGACCCTCAGTGGCTCATTTAAGCAGACAGCTGGTGTCTGGAAGCTTTCTGTCTGTGGCTGCCCTGGGGGATGACCGAGCATCCCACAACTGTCAGGTCTCCACAAAGTGTTCTTCAGCTTTCTTGTGGGAGGAGTTGCCTACCTTGCAGGAGGGGTCTTAGGTGCTTGTAGAACCCTGGACACCGGTCAGATTGCGGGCTAGTTTCAAATGGCTAAATATCCCCTTTCATTGATCACTTAACACGCGCTTATCAATATCCAAACGTCCGTTCATCATAAGAGGACAATGAGCCCATTAGTAGCATAGAAAAAAAAATTCACATCCTCCCCACCTCTATAGATACAGAGGAGCATTTAAGCAAATTCAATACCATTGCTGTGCTAAGAGCTACGGCACAAACCAGGAGTGGAACAAGGGCATCTATGAGAACCCAGGGCTAACACCATACTTCATTGTGAAAAACAGGCTGCTTTCCTCCTCAGACCAGGAACACAAGGTCTGCTCTCACCACTGCCAGTCAGCCCAGTCCTGGAGGTTCTACCAGAGCAGTTTGGCAACTAGAAGTCATCCAGGCAGAAGAGGAAGGAAAACTGTCTCTACGGATGGATCAGATGATCCTGCTTACAGACCACCCGAAGGAAATCACTTCAAAGGATGATTTCTAAGAAAGCTTGCAGCAGTATTTCAAGATCCAAGTGCCAGGTATAAAAATCTATTGCATTTCTCTTCACTTGTAATGACGAAGGAAACACATTCCATTTACAAGAGTGTCAAAAAGAGGGAAACACCTAGGAATTAGTTCAGCAACAGATGTTCAAATCTGTCCTGGGAAAACCACAAAGCACCACCGAAGAAATGAAAGACGGCTAGAGTTGTAGAGCCTCCTGCATCCATGGGTCAGAAGAGAGCATACTGCTACCAGGACAATTCTCCTCACATCACTCTCAGGTTTGATGTAATCCCAGTGAAATTTCCGGGCTTCCCTGGCAGCTCAGGGATAAAGAATCCACCTGCAATGCAGGAGATCCAAGTTAATTCCCTGGTCTGGGAAGATCCCCTAGAGGAGGGCATGGCAACTCATTCCAGCATTCTTGCCTGGAGAATCCCATGGACAGAGGAGCCTGATGGGCTACAGCTCATAGGGCTGCAAAGAGTCAGACATGACGGAAAGTACTGAGCACACATGCGTGCTCTGAAAACTCCATGTTCATCTGTGTAGAAAGTGCCAAGTTGATTCTGAAATTCACATGAATGCAAGGAACCTAGATGGCCAGTGTAATCCTAAAAAAGAATGACAAGGCAGGAGGACTCGCGTTTGCTGATTTCTAAGCTTACTGCATAGCAAACTGCTCAAGACAGGATGCTACTGGCACAAGGACAGACAGACCAATGGACTTGAACACAGCGTCCAGAAATGAAATGATATGTCTGTGGTCACTTGAGCTTTTACAGAGGGGCTAAGGCCATTCAACAGGGAGCATCTGTTTTCGAGGAATGTTGCTGGCACAACTTTCTAGCCACGTGGGAAAAAAAGAAGGTGGACCTCTACCTCATTCAGACAAGAACCGACTCAAATGCCCAAAGACTTAATCATAAGAGCTAACAGTGTAAAAGCCTCAGAAGAATACACGAAGCGAATTCTTCATGATCCTGGATTTGGCGAGATTCTTAAATTGGCAGCGAGTGCTGTTAAAAATCTGAATTTGAGGCACTGCTTTATCTCAGTCATTTCAATTCAGGGTGATTTAAAGGAGTAGAAGGAGGAAGAGAGCAACGATGGTCTGAGTTTCTGTTCCGTCAACACCTTTTTCTGATGCTGACCTTGGGAGCACGGAGCGTGACAGCAGTCGCCTGGACTTCTGTACCTGCCACTTCAAGGCAGTCAGAGGCTGGCCTTAGGGCCCTCACCCTCCTAATAGGCAGCATCTGGAGAAACCTTCCGTCACTCTTAGGAAGCCAAGCGCCACCGTGGGAGACGGCTCGAGTCGTGCAGAAGGTGTCTGACGGCAACAGGGCGATGTGCAGGGCGATGTACAGTCTCCATGGCAGCTCTGCCTGTCCTCATTCCACTGCTCTGCCAAGCACACTCTCGACTTCCGCCATCCCCACCTGAAGACTGGGAGCGTGCAGGCTCGGGTGCCTCAGGGGCATGTGGTCTGAGCAAACCTGGGGCCGCTCTTTAGGTGGGCATGTAGACCAGGCCCTGTGACGCTTTTGCTGTTACTAAAATACTCCACCTCTGCTCACTAAAGTGGCAAGAGGTTGTGTGAGGTGACACCTACCGAAGGGAAGAAAGATCAAACGTTAAAACCACAAAGAAATCTCTGAGTCCACAGAACCTGAACGATTCTGGTGTTTATTTCTCTCTGGAAACAATTCCTAAATGGGGAACTCATCAACTCGGGGCTCCAGGGGTCAGTGTCTGGCTCACAAGACAGTAAAGGACAGCTACCTTGTGAGAGATGGGGAGATAGTCAGCCCCCCCAAAGGAGGCCTCTCACGTCAGTGTGTTCCTGACCAGGATGGAGACGATGCTTAGGAACACAGTGGATTGCACCAATTGCGCATTTCCTTCGATATCCTCTTCAAGTGGATAATCGAGTGTGATGTCCCTCTCCAGATTAGTAGGTCCTCCAAAATTGCACATGTTCGAACCACAACAATGAACCCAATAGAAACTGTTAAATCTATGAGTCGTCTTTCTTCTGGGGGTTTCCCGAGGCTCTTCGGCTCTATACAGAAATGTGCAGTTAAATGTACAGTTCTTGTAAACGAGTATTTCCCGAGAATTCAAACCTAAAAAAGAAACAGAAATGAAAATCACAGATTTCATGCTTTCAACATCCAAATATCGAAGCACAGTTATCTTAACTAGCTCCATCCCTAAATATTGTTGTTGTTCTGTCGTGCAGTCATATCTGACTCTTTTCGACCCCATGAAGACAGCACGCCAGGCTTCCCTGTCCTTCATTATCTCCTGAAGTTCGCTCAAACACGTGTCCACTGACTGATGATGCCATTCAACCATCTCATCCTCTGTATCCCCTTTCTCCTCCTGCCTTCAACCTTTGCCAGCTTCAGGGTCTTTTACAATAAACCGACTCTGCCCCAGGTGGCCGAAGTACTGGAGCTTCAGGGACTCTCAAGATCTTCTGTAACACCACAGTTCAAAAGCATCAATTCTTTGGTCCAGATCTCACATCCATACACGACTACTGGAAAAACCATAGCCTTGACTATAAGGACTTCTGTCGGCAAAGTGATGTGTCTGCTTTTTAATGTGCTGTTTTAGATGTGTCACACCTTTTTTTCCCAAGGAGCAAGCATCTTTTAATTTCACCATTCTGCAGTCACCATTCTCAGTGATTTTGGATCCCAACAAAATAAAATCTGTTACTGTTTCCATTTTCCCCCCCATCTATTTGCAATGAAGTGATGGGACTGCAGGCCATAATCTTCATTTTTTGAATGTTGAGTTCTAAGCCAGCCTTTTCCCTCTTCTCTTTCATCTTCATCAGGACTCTTTAGTTCCTCTTCACTTCCTGCCATTAGGGTGGTGCCATCTGCATATCTGAGGTTGCTGATATTTCTCCTGGCAGTGTTGATTCCAGTTTGTGATTCATCCAGCCTGGAAGTTTGCATGATGTAATCTTTGAATAAATTAAATAAGCAGGGTGACAATATACAGCCATGATGTACTCTTTTCCCAATTTTGAACCAGTTCGTTGTTAAGTCTGGTTCTAACTGCTGCTTCTTGACCAGCATACAGGTTTCTCAGGAGGCAGGTAAAGTGGTCTGGTATTCCCATCCCTTTAAGATTTTTCCAGTTTGTTGTGATCCACACAGTCAACCGCTTTGGTGTAGTCAATAAAGCAGAAGGAGATGGTTTTCTGGAACTCTCTTGCTTTTTCGATGATCCAACAGATGTTGGCAATTTGATCTCTGGTTCCTCTGCCTTTTCTAAATACACCTTGTATATCTGGAAGATCTGGGCTCCTGTAATGTTGAAGCCTAGCTTGAAGGATTTTCAGCATCAACCTGCTAGCATGTGAAATGAGTGAAATAGTGCAGCAATTTGAACATTCTTTGGTGTTGCCCTTCTTTGGGACTGGAGTGACAACTGACCTTTTCTAGGCCTGTGGCCACTGCTGAGTTTTCTAAATCTGCTGGCATATTGAGTGTAGCACTTCAACAGCATCATCTTTTAGGGTTTGAAAGAGCTCAGCTGGAATTCCATCACTTCCACTAGCTTTGCTCTTAGCAATGGTTGCAAAGGCCCACTGGATCACACTCTTGGATGTCTGGCTCTAAGTAAGTGACCATGCCGTTGTGGTTATCCAGGTCATTAAGACCTTTTTTGTATAGTTCTTCTGTGTGTTCCTGATGCTTCTTTTTTGTCTCTTCTGCGTCTCTTAGCTCCTTGCCATTTCTGCCCTTTATGGAGCCCATCTTTGCCTGCAATGTTCCCTTGGTATCTCTAGTTTTCTTGAGGAGATCTCTGGTCTTTCCCATTCTATTGTTTTCCTCTATTTCTTTGCACTGTTCACTTAAGAAGGCTTTCTTATCTCTCTTTGCTATTCTCTGGAACTCTGCATTCAGGTGGATACATCTTTCCCTTTCTCCTTTGTCTTCCACGTCTCTTCTCTGTTATTTGCAAGGCTTCCTCAGACAACCATTTTGCTTTCTTGCGTTTGTTTTTCTTGGGGATTGTTTTGGTCACCACCACCTGTACAATGTTATGAACGTCCGTCCATCCATAGTTCTTCAGGGACTCGGTCTTTCAGATCAAATCCCTTGAATCTATTTGTCACTTCTACTGTACAAATTATTTTATTTAGCTCACACCAGAGTGGCCGAGTGGTTTCCCCTAGTTTCTACAATTTAAGTCTGAATTTTCCAATAAGCAGTTCATGATCTGAGCCACAGTCAGCTCTGGGTCTTGTTTTTACTGTTGTATAGAGCTTCTCCAACTTTGCCTGTAAAGAATATAATCAATTGGATTTTGGTATCGATCATCTGGTGATGTCCACATGTGGACTCACCTCTTGTGTTGTTGAAAGAGGGTATTTGCTATGACCAGTGCATTCTCTTGGCAAAACTCTGTTAGCCTTTGCCCTGCTTCGTTTTGTACTCAAGGACAAAGTTGTCTATTACTCTACATATCCCTTGACTTCTTACTTTTGCATTCCATTCCCCATGATGAAAAGGACATCTTTCGGTGTGTGTGTTAGTTCTAGAAGGTCTGTGGGGCTTCCCAGATGGCACTAGTGGTCAAGAACCTGCCTGCCAATGTAGGCGATGTAAGAGATCTAAGTTTGATCCTTGGGTCGGGAAGATCCCCTAGAGCAGGGCCCGGCAACCCATTCCAGTATTCTTGCCTCAATAATCCCATGAACAGAGGAGCCTGGCGGACTACAGTCCACAGAATTGCAGAGAGTCGGACACAACTGAAGCAACTAGCATGCACACATGCTAGAAGGTCTGGTAGGTTTTCATAAAACCGTTCCACTTCAGCTTCTTTGGCATTAGTGGCTGGGACATAAGACTTGGATTACTGTCACGTTGAATGGTTTGTCTCAGAAACAAACCAAGGTCATTCTGTCACTTTTCAGACTGCCCCCAAGTACTGCATTTTGGACTCTTTGGTTGACTATTAGGGCTACTCCATTTCTTCTAAGTGATTCTTGCCCACAGTAGTAGATATAATGGTCATCTGAATTAAATCTCCCATTCCCGTCCATTTTAGTTCACTGATTCCTAAAATGTCAATGTTCACTCTTGCCATCTCCGGTTTGACCACTTTCCTGTTGGACAACATCCAATTTACCTTGATTCATGGACCTAACCTTCCAGGTTCCTATGCAATAGTCTTCTTTACAGCTTCAGACTTTCACCACCAAACATCTACAATGCAGGGTTGTTTCTGCTTTGGCTCAGCCTCTTCATTCTTTCTGGAGCTATTTCTCTGCTCTTCCCAGTAGGATATTGGATACTAACCTAGGACGTTCATCTTTCAGTATCATTTGCCTTTCCATACTGTTCATGGGTTCTCAAGGCAAGAATGGTGAAGTGGTTTGCCATTCCCTTCTCCAGTGGGCCACGTTTTCTTAGAGCTCTCCACCATGACCCATCTGCCTTGGGTGGCCCTGCACTGCGTGGCTCAGAGTTTCATTGAAATACACAAGGCTGTGATCCATGTGACCTTTTTGATTAGTTTTCTGTGATTGTGGTTTTCATTCTGTCTGGCCTCTGATGGATGGGGATGAGAGGCTTGTGCAAACCTCCTGATGGGAAGGACTGGCTTTGTGGAAGACCTGGTCTTGCTCTGGTGGGCAGGGCCTTGCTCAGTAAACCTTTAATCCAATTCTCTGCTGATGGGTGGGGTGGTGCTCCCTCACTGTAGTTTGGTCTAAGGCAGCCCAGTCCTGGAGTCTGTAGTGTCTATGATAGGCTGCAGGCTCTATGGTCAGGCGAATGGTGATCTCCTCCAAGAGGATTTACGCCAACATGCTACACCTCCCAGGACTGCTGTGGCCTGTGCCCCTGACCCCACAGCAGGCCACTGTCAACCCACACCTCTGCCAGAGACTCTCGAACATTCACAAGCAAGTCTGCCTTGGTCTCTTGTGGGGTCACTGCTCCTTTCACATGAGTCCTGGTGCACACAAACTTTTATTTGTTCAGTTCAGTTGTTCAGTCATGTTTGACTCTTTGCAACCCCACGGACTGCAGCATGCCACGCTTCTCTGTCCATCACCACCTCCCAGAGTTTACTCAAACTCATATGCACTGAGTGGTGATGCTATCCAACCGTCTCATCCTTTGTCGTCCCCTTCTCCACTCATCTTCAATATTTCCCAGCATCAGGGTCTTTTCCAGTGAGTCGGTTCTTCACATCAGGTGGCCAAAGTATTGGAGTTTCAGCTTCAGCATCAGTCCGTCCAGTCAATGTTCAGGACTGATTTCGTTTAGGATGGACTGGTTGGATCTCCTTGCAGTCCAAGGGACTTTCAAGAGTCTTCTCCAACACTACAACTCAAAACTATCAATTCTTCAGCACTCAGCTTTCTGTATAGTCCAAATCTCACATCCATACATGATTACTGGAAAAGCCATAGCTTTGACTAGATGGACCTTTGTAGGTAAAGTAATGTCTCTGCTTTTTAATATGCTGTCTAGTTTGGCCACAGCTTTTCTTCCAAGAAGCAAATGTCTTTTAATTTCATGGCTGCAGTCACCATCTGCAGTGATTTTGGAGCCCCCCAAAATAAAGTCTCTCACTGTTTCCATTGTTTCCCCATCTATTTGCCATGAAGTGATGGGACCAGATGCCATGATCTTAGTTTTCTGAATGTTGAGTTTTCAGCCAGCATTTTCACTCTCCTCTTTCACTCTCATCAACAGGCTCTTTAGTTCTTCTTCACTTTCTGCCATAAGGGTGGTGTCATCTGGGTATCTGAGGTTATTGATATTTCTCCCAGCAATCTTGATTTCAGCTTGTGCTTCATCCATCCCAGCGTTTCTCATGATGTACTCTGTGTATAGGTTAAGTGAGCAGAGTGACAATATACAGCCTTGACATACTCCTTTCCTGATCTGGAACCAACCACTCTGTTGTTCCATGTCCAGTTCTAACTGTTGCTTCTTGATCTGCATACAGATTTCTCAAGAGGAACGTCAGATGGTCTGGTACTCCCATCTCTTTCAGAATTTTACACAGTTTGCTGTGATCCACACAGTCAAAGGCTTTGGCATAGTCAAGAAAGCACAGGTAGATGTTTTTCTGGAACTCTAATTTTTTCGATGATCCAATGGATGTTGACAATTTGACATCCGGTTCCTCTTTGTTACAAGGCCTTAAATTCTTTTGAAAAATGTTTATGTATTCCATAGTTTGGGCCACATCAGGTCTTAGATGCAGGATGTGGGAGCTTTCCTTGTGGCACCCAGGCTTCTCTCTCCTTGTGGCCCACGGGCTCCAGAGCATGAGGGATCATTAGTTGTAGAAGACGGCCTTAACCGCCCTGCCACATGTGGGATCCCAGTTCCCCAACCAGGGTTGAACCCACGTCCCGTGCACTGAAAGGTAGATTCTTAACACTGGACCACCAGGGAAGTCCCCAGTGCCTAAACTTCTCGAGTGAGCAAGAATATTCAGGTCCACTAGAATTTTCATTACCTCATCAACAACTTCACCTGGGGATGATTTTCCATCTACACTGCCAACTTATCTAGGCACCTGGCCTCCCTAGGTAAGTTTACAGTCCCTTGCAAAGAAGCTATACAAGGGAGTCGCTCTGTTCATTATTTGTCATAAGGAATCTAGGGACCCAGAAATGAATGGAGACCAGGAAATATGTTTTTGCTGATGTCCCAAAGATCATACAGACCCTCAACAAGAAAGCGCCTATAGCATGGTCTTCTGCTGATAGTCTGCAGTTGCCATGGCCCTTCTACATCAGCTCCTTGTGTGGTAAGCACGTTCCTGAGGGATCTAAGGTGCATCCACGTTTTGGGCCTGCTTTGTTGGAAAACCTTCCAGAGGACCACGCTCCTGTGGGAAACAAGGAATTGCCTAAGCTGCACTGGGGAATCTACCTCATTGACCAGGGATGGCCAAGGAGTGGAGGCCTTGAGTGGCAGCAGTCCTTCCAGCCCCTGAAGACACGGCAGGACACCTGTGGACACATGGGCCCACGTGGCAGGCTATGTGTCTCTGCAAGAGGCTACTACTGCCTGCCCTTTAATGGCGCTGAGCCTCAACATAGAAACACGCTCTCGGGATGGGTACAGAGAAAAGAGTGACGGTGTCCCCTGAAACTGCATTGATGGGGTGACTCGTTAAGGAGTAAGAAGGTAATCTGGTACTTACGCATGGAGACAGTAAAACAGCGCCTAATATCATAAGGACACGTTCTCTTAACTGGACAATGGAAGGTGTTTTTCACGATACACTCATGGCATTGTACGTTAAAGGTCCCTAGATAAAAGAGAACAGAGTCAGACTCCACCTTCATTGCCACTCACTGCATCTGCCCAGCAGCCGGACCCTTCCCTCAGCCTCAAGGACTCCCTGAGGCTACACAGCTCAGTCCTCAGTGGGCTCCGAGCCTGGGCAGCATGAGCTTCCTGGACACCAGGACGCCAGGTACACCCAGGAGTTTTTTCTTCTCAGAGACAGGTTCTCAGGAAAGCTCCCAGCTGTCAGGACTGTGAGCCTCTCCTCTGTTGATGGACCCACCTTTTCACGCAGAGCCTGTAGTCATAAGGGACCAAAGCCTCCCTGAGTTCCCTGCACCCAGCCATGCCCGCCTGTTCCAAAGAGGAAGGGCCACAGCCAGAGACTCCCCCGTGCCCACCCTGAGGCCCTGCATCCACTGGTCCTTAGAGGGGCTTCCCTCCATCCTGACCCTCCCCCTGCTCCTGGACACCCTGTGCTCACCAACTGCACAATTGCTAAGATGGAGATCTCAGCTGGCTAAAATGGTGAAAATTCCATTCAGACCCTTAAAATGACCCCAATAAAGTCAAGTCTCATCCTCTTCAAGAAACAGAAGCACTGATACTCACAGGGCTCGACGAAGCCCAGTGGCAATCCCATGAAGAGGAGGAAGGCAAAGAGGAGCATCATCCCTGTGAGGGCTTGAACCTGTAGGTGAGGAAAGCCAGGGCACAAGTCAGCAAGTGTGTGGCTCTTATAGCCACTTCTGGTCTCTCATCTGAGCAGCACGACTCCTGACCACCCTTCCCACCTTCCAGCACCTCTGGCTCTCGGCTGAGCATGGCTCTGGGTAGTGACGAGCTTGCAGCCCTTTCCTACACACAGTGGCTTCGCCTCGCTCAAGCCTTCATCCTAGATGAAGACATGCTCCTACTCTCCATCAGGCAGAGCGTGAGGCTCAGAGTGGTCTGGGGCTGTCTCCTCGTGGCCCTCACACTCCACAAGGAACCCCTGATCTCCCTGTGGTGTCCCGACCTCAAGGCTGACCTGTGTGAAGAGCTGGAACATGCTCCATTCAAGTACTTCTAACTTGTATGAGCTCTGAGACAGAAGTAGAGGGCAGTGACAAGAGAAGAGGAACTAGTGGAGAAGAAGCCAGAAGCCCAGTGCCTGTGCTAGGAAGCATGGACCACATGCCATCATGTCTCCCGGGGACTGGGCGTCACATGGCTCCACATTTCTAGAGGGGAGGCCCTGTGGCTCGTCACCCAAGCCCACACACCAGCACTGGCTGGAGGGAAAGCCCCCCAGCACCAGGAGTGCCCGCACCTGAAACATTTCCTTGTGGGGACTCATCAGCAACCTTGAAGCCTCCAATGTCTACGGTCCTTCCGGATATTCCCTCCCCATCCCCAGGGGCCCCGTCTCCCTTGTCAACCAGGGGATTTGCCCTTTCTGCTCAGGGGCTCCTGTCTGAGGGACATGCCTCGCCTGCTGCTGCCTGTCACCCTGAGGAGACCCAGGGGCAGCCCCTGACAGGTACCTGCCATGGGATCAGCTGAAGCCCAGAATGGGGGCTGACTGTGCATCAGCCAGCCATGCTCCTCGGGTGGGGACCATCAGTGTCCTGCCCCTGGGTCCCTGGCTCTCTTCACGCATGCTCTCTCAGGGATGGCTGGGCCTCAACCTGCTTATGGACAAAGGTCCTCCCACTCGAGGTGAATTTGGGTCAAAGCAGCAGGTGCAGAGGACCAAGACTGAGGAGGGGATCCGAGTCATTGCCCTGCAGGGGCTGCTGATCTGCCCAGCCAGTCAGCCTCCCACGTGGTACCACCGTCTCCATGTCCAAACCCCTTCCCACCCATCCTGTCTGCTCTTCTTACATCTGTCCCTTCCTTCAAGCCACCCGTGCTCCCACTGCCAGTCTCGAGGGCAGCTCAGACCCAGAACCACCCCAAGTGCTCCCGGAAGAGGAGCCTCAGATAGAGAAACCGAGGAGACTGTCGTATCCACCCATCTCATCAGGACAGCGAGGGAGAGAACAAGACTGTGGAGGAGTAGGTGGCCATGGAGTACGTCTCTCTCCACGGATACATCAGGAATACACCTTTAGACACAGAAATGCATCCAGAACTCCAGCTGAGAGTGGAGAGGAGCGCCTGACCAGTGGAAAACAATATACAAAGCCACGCAAAACTCAGTAGGACAAAGGAACTAGAGGGATAAACAGGACTGTTAGCAGGACTGGACCTGCCCTCAGCCAGTGGGGGAACTGAAACAGGGGTCTGATCTCGACACTGGGGCGATTGTCTGAGCCAGACCAGAAACATTTAAGGCTCAGAGTGAAACAGCTGTTCCGTGGCCACCTAAATGGAATGAGAACCAGAGAGTCCTTTCCACAGCCATACATACCCCAGACAGGGACGCAGGTCCCCTGGAAGGCGCATCGACTGGTAGCTGGACCTTAGGGATTGTGGAGCAACCCCAGGGCAACGGCTGCTGTTGACTGTGCGAGACACAGCGAGGGGATGTGAGCAGGGAGACTGTGGTGGGAAATGCCTGTGCAAGAAAGCCAGGCAGCCATGGAAGCAAGGCGATATTGCTGAGTCACGTGCAGGGCATGAAGCCATCACCATAGCTTCTCTCTCTCCACACACCAGCATCGGCAGCTGAACAACAGAGAGGCTGGCCCATCAAACGCCTGACACACTGAACCACACAGGAGGACCCCGCCCAGGGTGCCTCTCCAAGTGCCTAATGTGCCGATCTACAAAGTAGACCCCAGGCAGGGCGGCCCCTCTATGTGCCTGATGCGCCAAACAACAGAGAAGGACCCCAGGCAAGGGAATCCTCTAAGTGCCTGAATGGGCGGAGCTACGGAGAAAGACTGGCCAAAGAGGCCTTCTGATCACCAGCTACAAGAGGCTTGAAAAAAGACTCTGATAGGGCCATAACTCCTGTGGCAGAGGCAGTCCATGTCCCTGCACACTTGGTGCTCCAGGGTCATCGCAAGCCAAGCAGCTGTGCCACCTTCACGTTCAACTCTAACTGGGGCAGAGCTGCCGCAGGCAAAAAAGTCTTGTATCTACACACACAGGGGCGCTTCGGTAGTGTCCCGACTCTTTGCGATCCTGTAGACTGTGGCCTGCCAGGCTTCTCTGTCAGGGAAGGGGGTTCTCTAGGCAAGAATACTGCAGCAGATGGGCTAATACTGGTTGCCATACCCTTCTAGAGCACTATATTTTCCGCTGCCCTAGCTGCCAATTCCCCTGAGTACCTATGCTGCCAGAACCCCTGTGACCCAAGCAGCTGCACCACCTCCACACCTGGCCCTCTCAGGGGCAAACCCAAGTCCTCTAGGGCAGCCTCAGGAGCAAACCCCAAAGGACAACCCACATGCACAGGTGTAAATAAAACCACAACTGAAACCCAGGAGCAGTGTGGCTAAGGAAGAAGACCCAAAACCTTCCTGCCAGCCTTACAAGCTGCAGATTAAATCCACAGGATCAACTAGGCAGACTCTGTGTCTACAGTATACATAAAAAGACATTGAGAGCTCTCACAAAAGAAAATGCACTAGTTCTGATAGCTGTGGACACTGAAAACAAGAACACACAGGAGTAGGACCAGATTAGAATATGAGATGCCCCTGCAGCAGGTCCAGAGACCAGCACAGTGTTGGAGGGCATCCTAGGAAGGTGAGGTGGACTGTGACTCCCAGTGAGGGAAAGGACTCTGACAGCAGCCACTCAAGAAAAACATTTATTATTCTGTTTTTTAATTAATTTATTTTATTTTACAATATTGTATTGGTTTTACCATACATTGACTTGAATCTGCTGTTGGTGTACATGTGTTCCCCATCCTGAACCCCCTTCCCACATCCCTCCCCATCCCATCCCTCTGGGTCATCCCAGTGCACCAGCCCCGAGCACCCTGTATCGTGCATCGAACCTGGACTGGAGATTCGTTTCACATATGATAATTCACATGTTTCAATGCCATTCTCTCATATCATCCCGCCCTCACCCTTTCCCGCAGAGTCCAAAAGACTTCAATGCATCTGTGTCTCTTTTGCTATCTCGCATACAGGGTTATCATTACCATCTTTCTAAATTCCACATATATACGTTAGTATACTCTATTGGTGTTTTTCTTTCTGGCTTTTTTCACTTTGTATAATAGGCTAATTTCATCCACCTCATTAGAACTGATTCAATTGTATTCTTTTTAACGGCTGAGTAATATTCCATTATGTACATGTACCACAGCTTTCTTATCCATTCGTCTACCAATGGCCATCTAGGTTGCTTCCACGTCCTGGTTATTATAAACAGTGCTGCGATGAATCCTGGGGTCCATGTGTCTCTTTCCATTCTGGTTTCCCCAGTGTGTATGCCCAGCATTAGGATTGTTGGGTCCATATGGCAGTTCTGTTTTCAGTTTCTTAAGGAATCTGCACACTGTTCTCCACGGTGGCTGTACTAGTTTGCATTCCCACCAACAGTGTAAGAGGGTTCCCTTTCATCCACACCCTCTCCAGCATTTATTGCTTGTACACTTTTGGATAGCAGCCATTCTGACTGGCGTGAAATGGTACCTCATTGTGGTTTTGGTTTGCATTTCTCTGATAATGAGTGATGTTGAGCATCTTTTCATGTGTTTGTTAGCCATCTGTATGTCTTCTTTGGAGAGATGTCTGTTTAGTACTTTGGCCCACTTTTTGATTGGGTCGTTTATCTTTCTGGAATTGAGCTGCAGGAGTTGTTTGTCTATTTTTGAGATTAATTCTTTGTCCATTGCTTCATTTGCTATTATTTTCTCCCATTGTGAAGGCTGTCTTTTCACCTTGCTTATAGTTTCCTTTGTTGTGTAGAAGGTTTTAATTTTAATTAGGTCCCATTTGTCTATTTTTGCTTTTATTTCTAATATTCTGGGAGGTGGGTCATAGAGGATCCTGCTGTGGTTTATGTCAGAGCGTGTTTTGCTTATGTTTTCCTCTAGGCGTTTAATAGTTTCTGGTCTTATGTTTAGATCTTTAATCCATTTTGAGTTTATTTTTGTGGATGGTGTTAGAAAGTGTTCTAGTTTCATTCTTTTACGAATGGTTGACTAGTTTTCCCAGCACCACTTGTTAAAGAGATTGTCTTTCCTCCATTGTATATTCTTGCCTCCTTTGTCAAAGATGAGCTGTCCATAGGAGTGTGGATTTATCTCTGGGCTTTCTATTTTGTTCCATTGATCTATATTTCTGTCTTTGTGCCAGTGCCATACTGTCTTGATGACTGTGGCTTTGCAGTAGAGATTGAAGTCAGGCAGGTTGATTCCTCCAGTTCCATTCTTCTTTCTCAAGATTGCTTTGGCTATTCAAGGTGTTTTCTATTTCCATACAAATTGTGAAATTATTTGTTCTAGTTCTCTGAAAAATACCATTGGTAGCTTGATAGGGATTGCATTGAGTCTATAGATTGCTTTGGGTATTATACTCATTTTCACTATATTGATTCTTCTGATCCGTGAACACGGTATATTTCTCCATCTGTCTGTGTCCTCTTTGATTTCTTTCACCGGTGTTTTATAGTTTTCTATATATAGGTCTTTTGTTTCTTTAGGGAGATATATTCCTAAGAATTTTATTCTTTTCGTTGCAATGGTGGATGGAATTGTTCCTTGATTTCTCTCTGTTTTCTCATTGTTAGTGTATAGGAATGCAAGGGATTTCTGTGTGCTAATTTTATATCCTGCAGCTTTACTATATTCATTGATTAGCTCTAGTAATTGTCTGGTGGAGTCTTTAGGGTTTTCTATGTAGAGGATCATGTCATCTGCAAACAGTGAGAGTTTTACTTCTTTTCCAATCTGGATTAGGATAAGTGCCCACCAAACCAAACAAAAGAGGAAGAGATAGGGAATCTACCTGATAAAGCATTCCGAATAATGATAGTGAAAATGATCCAAAATCTTGAAAACAAATTGGAGTTACAGATAAATAGCCTGGAGACAAGGATCGAGAAGATGCAAGAAAGGTTTAACAAGGACCTAGAAGAAATAAAAAGAGTCAATATATAATGAATAATGCAATAAATGAGATCAAAAACACTCTGGAGGGAACCAACAGTAGAATAATGGAGGCAGAAGATAGGATAAGGGAGGTAGAAGATAGAATGGTAGAAATAAATGAAACAGAGAGGAAAAACAATTAAAAGAAATGAGGACAACCTCAGAGACCTCTGGGACGATGTTAAATGCCCCAACATTCGAATCATAGGAGTCCCAGAAGAAGAAGACAAAAAGAAAGGCCATGAGAAAATACTTGAGGAGATCACAGTTGAAAACTTCCCTAAAATGGGGAAGGAAATAATCACCCAAGTCCAAGAAACCCAGAGAGTCCCAAACAGGAGAAACCCAAGGAGAAACACCCCAAGACACATATTAATCAAATTAACAAAGATCAAACACAAAGAACAAATATTAAAAGCAGCAAGGGAAAAACAACAAATAACTCACAAGGGAATTCCCATAAGGCTAACAGCTGATCTTTCAATAGAAACTCTTCAAGCCAGGAGGGAATGGCAAGACATACTTAAAATGATGAAAGAAAATAACCTACAGCCCAGATTATTGTACCCAGCAAGGATCTCATTCAAGTATGAAGGAGAAATCAAAAGTTT
>NW_011481674.1:11626-12273 GCF_000754665.1 Bison bison bison | reverse complement strand
TAATAGTGGGAGACTTTAATACCCCACTCACACTTATGGATAGATCAACTAAACAGAAAATTAACAAGGAAAAAAAAAAACAAAACATGTATCTATAAAGTTCACTAAAGCAAAGCACAGTAAAATGAGGTATGGCAATAAAAGGCGTTAAATTTATCAAATAAAATAAATAAATAAATAAATAAATAAAGTGCTGAAAAATTTTAAAAAAAAAGGAACAGAAGAAATAACATAAGCAATAAACTGTCTCGAGCAAACAGAAAGCATCTGTAAAAATTGCTAGACTGGATGGTGTCGACAATACGAACTATTTTTTTTTTCCATCTCATGTCTTTTTCCCCTCAGTCTTCTGATCATTTCTGTTTTTCTTTATCCTGGCCTGACATTACCATCATTATAATGTCTTCAAAAGTTCAGAAATGTATCTGACAGCTTGGTGTTGAAGTGGGCATTCCAGGAAAAGATAGGTAGGATCTAGCTACTATACTGTTTTAAAGCTACTGCTATTTCACCATAACCCAAAATACCCAGATTTGGAAAGAGTTAACTTTTCATCATTATTTTAAGATTGATATTGCCAACACAACAACTGAAATAAAGGCATAAATTTTCAAAAAAAAAAAAAAAAGAAAAAAAAAGAGACAATA
>NW_011481674.1:7784-11221 GCF_000754665.1 Bison bison bison | reverse complement strand
GAAAAACAACAAATAACTCACAAGGGAATTCCCATCAGGATAACAGCTGATCTTTCAATAGAAACTCTTCAGGCCAGGAAAGAATGGCAGGACATACTTAAAGTGATGAAAGAAAATAACCTACAGCCCAGATTACTGCACCCAGCAAGGATCTCATTCAAATACGAAGGAGAAATCAAAAGCTTTACAGACAAGCAAAAGCTGAGAGAAATCAGCAACACCAAACCAGCTGTCCAACAAATGCTAAAGGATCTTCTCTAGACAGGAAACACAGAAAGGGTGTATGAACTCGAACCCAAAACAATAAAGTAAATGGCAACGGGATCATACTTATTAGTAATTACCTTAAACGTAAATGGGTTGAATGCCCCAACCAAAAGACAAAGACTGGCTGAATGGATACAAAAAAAGACCCCTATATATGTTGTCTACAAGAGACCCACCTCGAAACAAGGGACACAGAGTGTCACACTTTCACAGAGTGAAAGTGAAGGGCCGGAAAAAGATATTCCACGCAAATAGAGACCAAAGAAAGCAGGAGTAGCTACATTCATACCAGAGAAAATAGACTTTAAAACAAAGGCTGTGAAACGAGACAAAGATGGACAGTACATAATGATCAAAGGATTGATCCAAGAAGAAGATATAACAATCATAAATATATATGCACCCAACATAGGAGCACTGCAATATGTAAGACAAAGGCTAACACATGTGAAAGGGGAAATTAACAGTAACACAATAATAGTGGGAGATTTTAATACCACACTCACACCTATGGACAGATCAACTGGGAAACACAAACTTTAAATGACACAATAGACCAGTTAGACCTAATTGACATCTATAGGACATTTCACCCCAAAACAATGAATTTCACCTTTTTCTCAAGCGCACATGGAACCTTCTCCAGGATAGATCACATCCTGGGCCATAAATCTAGCCTTGGTAAATTCAATAAAATTGAAATCATTCCAAGCATCTTTTCTGACCACAATGCAGTAAGATTAGATGTCAATTACAGGAGAAAAACTATTAAAAATGCCAACATATGGAGGCTGAACAACACACTGCTGAATAAACAATAAATCACAGAAGAAATCAACAAGAAATCAAAATATGCATAGAAATGACTGAAAATGAAAACACAACAACCCAAAACCTAGGGGACACTGTAAAAGCAATGCTGAGGGGAAGGTTCATAGCCATACAGGCTTACCTCAAGAAACAAGAAAAAAGTCTAATAAATAACCTAACTCTACACCCAAAGCAACTTGAAAAGGAAGAAATTATGAACCCCAGGGTTAGTAGAAGGAAAGAAATCTTAAAAATTAGGGCAGAAATAAATGCAAAGGAAACGAAAGAGACCATAGCAAAAATCAACAAAAACAAAAGCTGGTTCTTTGAGAAGATAAATAAAATTGACAAACCATTAGCCAGACTCATCAAGAAACAAAGGGAAAAAAATCAAATCCACAAAATTAGAAATGAAAATGGAGAGATCACAACAGACAACACTGAAATACAAAGGATCATGAGACTATTATCAGAAACTATATGCAAATAAAATAGACAACTTGGAAGAAATGGACAAATTCTTAGAAAAGTACAACTTTCCAAAATTGAACCAGGAAGAACTAGAAAATCTTAACAGACCCATCACTGGCACAGAAATTGACACTGTAATCAGAAATCTTCCAACAAACAAAAGCCCAGGACCAGACAGCTTCACAGCTGAATTCTACCAAAAATTTAGAGAAGAACTTACACCTATCCTACTCAAACTCTTCCAGAAAATTACAGAGGCAGGTAAACTTCCAAACTCATTCTATGAGGCCACCATCACCCTAATACCAAAATCCGACAAAGATGCCACCAGAAAAGAAAACTACAGGCCAATATCACTGATGAACATAGCTGCAAAAATCCTTAACAAAATTCTAGCAAACAGAATCGCACAACATATTAAAAAGATCATACATCATGACCAAGTGGCCTTTATCCCAGGGATGCAAGGAATCTTCAATATCCACAAATCAATGTAATACACCACATTAACAAATTGAAAGATAAAAACCATATGATTATCTCCACAGATGCAGAGAAAGCCTTTGACAAAATTTAGCATCCATTGATGAGAAAAACCCTCCAGAAAGCAGGAATAGAAGGAACATACCTCAACATAATAAAAGCTATATATGACAAACCCTCAGCAAACATTATCCTCAATGGTGAAAAATTGAAGGCATTTCCCCTCAAGTCAGGAACAAGACAAAGGTGCCCACCCTCACCACTACTATTCAACATAGTTTTGGAAATTTTGGCCACACCAATCAGAGCAGAAAAAGAAGTAATGGAAAAACATTTATTATTCTTATGTTTTGACTTCTTCTGTATATTCTTTTGGATTTTTCTTCTTTCCCTCCACCCCCCCTCACCACTGTAGTTATCGATTTTCTTTGTACTATGAAATCTGGTTAACCTGTTGAGCTTTTTTTTTCTCAGTCACTTTTTTTTATAGTTGTTATAAACCTCTGCCTCTACAATGGGCTTTTGCAGTTCTGTGGAGTTTTCATTTTTTTTCTTTTTCTTTTCTCTTTAAAAAAACTTTTAAAACCTATTATTTTTTCTTCATTTATTCCTTTGCTTTTCCTATTCTTTCCCCCTTGAAGTTCATCTTAAATGTATATAAATCTTCCTCATCTACCTCTATTTAACTTTGCACATCTATTCTTTCTTTCCTCTCAACATATTTGATAGCTTTATTTTCATTGCTTTATTCCCCAATTGGCACCTTGCTTTAGTTTTGCTTTCCAGTTCGTTCTCTAGTTAGTTTTTTTCTGGTAGATATAATTTTTGATTTCTTTTGTTCGCTGGGTCAATCTATTGTACTTTATATTTGTTGGACTGTTTTGATTTTGTTTATGTGTGTATATGGGGAAACAGTGGAAACGGTATCAGACTTTATTTTGGGGGGCTCCAAAATCCCTGCAGATGGTGACTGCAGCCATGAAATTAAAAGACGCTGACTCCTTGGAAGGAAAGTTATGAGCAACCTAGATAGCATATTCCAAAGCAGAGACATTACTTTGCCAACAAAAGTCTGTCTAGTCAAGGCTATGGTTTTTCCAGTGGTCATGTATGGATGTGATAGTTGGACTGTGAAGAAAGGTGAGCACCGAAAAATTGATGCTTTTGAACTGTGGTGTTGGAGAAGAAGCTTGAGAGTCCCTTGGACTGCAAGGAGTTCCACTAGTGCATTCTAAAGGAGATCAGTCCTGTGTATTCTTTGCAAGGACTGATGCTAAAGCTCAAACTCCAATACTCTGGCCACCTCACACAAAGAGTTGACTCATTGGAAAAGACTCTGATGCTGGGAGGGATTGGGGGCAGGAGGAGAAGGGGACGACAGAGGATGAGGTGGCTGGATGGCATCA
>NW_011481674.1:0-7684 GCF_000754665.1 Bison bison bison | reverse complement strand
GATGGACATGAGTTTGGGTGAACTTCGGGAGTTGGTGATGGACAGGGAGGCCTGGTGTGCTGCAGTTCACAGGGTCGCAAAGAGTCAGACCCGACTGGGTGACTGAACTGAACTGAACTGATGGGTGTATATGTATACATGTATATTCCGATCTACTTTTTAGTGTTATAAACCTCTGCCTCTACGATGGTCTTCTGCAGTTCTGTGGAGATTTCCTTTTTTATTTTTTTCCTTTTTCATTCTTCTTCGATTTTTTACTTTCCTCTTTTTCCAATTTTCAATTTTCATTTTTTGAAACATATCATATATTTTCTACATGTATTCCTTTCTTTGCCTTTCTGACTATTCTGTTCCCCTTGCAGTTAACCTTTAATGTATGTAAATCTTCATCTACCTCTTTTTAACTCCGCACAACTATTCCTTCTTTTCTTTCTTTCCTTTCCTCTCAACATATCTGTGGGTTGTGTTTTCATTGCTTTATTCCCCACTCGGCACCTTGCTTTAGTTTTGTTTTCCAGTTCGTGCTCTAGTTAGTTTTGTTCTTAACTGCTAAATATAATTTTTAATTCCCTTTGTTTGCCAGGTTAATCTACTGTACTTTATTTTTGCTGGACTATTTTCATTAGCTCATGGGTGTATATGTGTACATTCCAATATTTTAATCCTTATTTGCCTGATTTTGTAACTGCCAAACCCCATTTGTGTGGGGTTCATCTTTGGTTTCTTGTTTTGGGATATTTGTTTTAATCTCACTGAATGCCATAACAAACCACTTGCGGAATCTTGTTCCTGACCAGAGATCAAGCCTTGAGCCTTTGGAGTGGGAGCACTGACTCCAAGACCCTAGACTACCAGAGAACTAGCCCAAGGGAGTATCAAATGGTGAAAAGTCACACAAAGGAAACAAAAGGTCTTGAATACAAGACCCAGCATCACCCAACCACTAGTAGCACCCTGGGCAACATGTCTCATCTAAATAACGAACAAAACAGAAATACAAACCCAATCGTCAGCAGACAGGATTACCACTTCACTCAGCCTTGCCCATCAGAGGAAAAACAAACAAACAAAAACTCAGCACAAATCTCACCTAAAGAAAAGCTTACACAAACCACTGGACCAACCTTAGGAAGGCAGAAACCAAAAGGAAGAAAGAATTCAACCTTGAAGCCTGGGAAAAGGAGACCTCAAACACAATAAATTTTAAAAAGTAATGAAAAGGCAGAGAAATACTACACATATGAAAGAACAAGCTAGAAACACAGAAGTCCAAATAAATGGAGAAGAAATAGGCAAACCACCTGAAAAAGAATTACAAATAATGATAGTAAAGATGATCAAAAACCTTGAAGGCAAATGGAGAAAATGCAAGAATCAATTAACAGAGACCTAGAAGAATTAAAGAATAAACATGCAGAGACAAACAACACAATTACTGAAATTAAAAGTATTCTAGAAGGAATCAATAGCAGAATATCTGATGCAGAAGAACGAATCAGTGAGCTGGAACATAAAATGGTGGAAATAACTTCTGAAGAGCAGAATAAAGTAAAAAGAATGAAAACCACTGACGACAGTCTCAGAGACCTCTGGGACAATATCGAACTCACCAGCATTCGAATTATAGGGGTCCCAGAAGAAGAAGAGAAAAAGAAAGGGTATGAGGAAATTTTTGAAGAGATTATACTTGAAAATTTTCCCAACATGGAAAACGAAATAGTCAATCAAGTCCAAGAGGCACAGAGTCCCATACAGGGTAAACCCAAGGAGAAACACGCCAAGACACATACTAATCAAACTAACAAAGACTAAACACAAAGAACACATATTAAACACAGCAAGGGAGAAGCAACAAGTAACATACAAAGGAAACCCCATACACTTAACAGCTGATTATTCAGCAGAAACTCCGAAGGCCAGAAGGGAATGGCAGGATATATTTCAAGTACTGAAAGGAAAAAAATCTACGACCAAGATTACCGAGCCAGCAAGGATCTCATTTCTTAACAGAATTCAGTACTATCAGACCAGCTTTACAACAAACGTTAAAGGGACTTATGTAGCCAAGAAATGCAAGAGAGGAAAAAAGATCTACAAAGTCCCAAACAATTAAGAAAATGGCAATAGGAACATATATATCAATAATTACTTTAAATGTAAGTGGACTAATGCTCCAACCAAAGGATACGGACTGGCTGAATGGGCACAAAAGCAAAACCCATATATATGCCGTCCACAAGAAACCCACTTCAGCCCTAAAGACACATATAGACTGAAAGGGAGAGGATGGAAAGCTATAGTTCATGCAAATGGGAAGCAAAAGAAACCTGGAGTAGCAATCCTCATGTCAGACAAAATAGACTTTAAATTAAAGAGGATTACAAGAGATAAAGAAGGACTCTACATAGTGATCAAGGGCTCAATCCAAGAGGAAGACATAACAATTATAAATATCTATGCATTCAACATAAGAGCACCTCAATACATAAGACAAACACTAACAGACATAAAGGAGAAATTGACAGGAACACAAGAATACTAGGAAACTTTAACACCCCACTCTCACCAATGGAAAGATCATCGAAACAGAAAATTAATAGGGAAACACAAGTCTTAAATGATACATTAGATGAGATGGACCTCCTTGATATCTTCAGGACATTCCATCCAAATGCAGAAGAGCACACCTTCTGCTCAAGGACACATAGAACATTCTCCAGGACGCTTGAGACTAGATATCAATTACAAGAAGAAAAAAAAAAAAAGTATAAGAAACACAAACACTCGGAGATGAACAACACGTTTCTAAATAACCAGCAGGTTACTGAAGAAATCAAAAGGGAAATAAAAAAATTTCTGGAAACAAATGACAATGAAAACACAGCTCAAAACCTGTGGGATGCAGCAAAAGCTGTTCTAATAGGGAAGTTTATAGCAATACAATTCTACCTCAAGAAACAAGAAAAACCTCGAATAGACAAACTAAATTTACACCTAAGACAACTGGAAAAAGAAGAACAACCCCCGCCCCCAGGAATTAGTCAAAGGAAAGAAATCATAAAGATCTGAGCAGAAATAAATGAAAACGAAATGAAAGAAACAAGAGTAAAGATTAACAAAACTAAAAGATGGTTCTTTGAGAAGATAAACAGAATTCAGAAACCTTTAGCCAGATTCAAGAAGAAAGAAAAAGAGAAGAATCAAATCAATAAGATTAGAAATGAAAAAAAACAGAGGTTATAACAGACAATGCAGAAATACAAAGGATTATAAGAGACTATTATGAACAACTATATGGCAATAAAATGGATAACCTGGAAGAAATGGACAGATTCTTAGAAAACTTCAATCTTCCAAGACTGAACCAAGAAGAAATAGAAATTATGAACAACCCAGTAACAAGCACTAAAACTAAAGCTGTGATCAAAAATCTCCCAAAAAACAAAGGCCCAGGGCCAGATGGCTTCACAGCAGAATGTATCAAACATTTAGAGAAGAGCTAATGCCTATCCTTCTAAAACACTTTCCAAAAATTGCAGAGGAAGGAACACTTCCAAATTCATTCTACGAGGCCACCATCACTCTGATACCAAAACCAGATAAAGACAAGACAAAATAAGAAAACTACAGGACAATATCACTGATGAACATAGATGCAAAAATCCTCAACAAAATTTTAGCAAACAGAATTCAGCAACACATCAAAAACCTCATAAACTGTGATCAAGTTGGGTTTATTCCAGGGATGCAAAGATCCTTCAATATATGCAAATCAATGTGATACACCATATTAACACACTGAAATACAAAAATCATATGATCATCTCAATAGACGCAGAAAACGTCTTTGACAAAATTCAGCACCCATTTATGACGAAAACTCTTCAAAAAATGGGCACAGAAGGAACCTACCTCAACATAGTAAAGGCCATATATGACTAGCCTACAGCAAACATTATTCTCAATGGTGAAAAATGAGAGCATTTCCCCTAAGATCAGGAACAAGAAAAGGGTGCCCACTTTCATCACTATTATGCGACATAGTTTTGGAAGTCCTAGCTACAGCAGTCAGAGAAGGGAAAAAAAAGGAAAGGAAACAGATATGAAGAGAAGTAAAGCTCTCACTGTCTGCAGATGACATAATACTGTACATAGAAAGCCCTAAAGATAGTATCAGAAAACTACTACCGCTAATCAGTGAGTTTAGCAAAGTTGCAGGATACAAAACCAATACACAGAAATCACTCCACTTCTATACACTAACAATGAAAAATCAGAAAGAGAAATTAAGGAATCAATCCCATTCACCATTGCAACAAAAAGAATTAAGTATCTGGGAATAAACTTACCTAAGGAGACAAAAAACTCTATACCGAAAATTGTAACACACTGATGAAAGTAATCAAAGATGACATCAACAGATGGAGAGATATTTCATGTTCCTGGGGAGGAAGAATCAATATTGTGAAAATGACTGTACTACTAACACAAACTACACAGTCACTGCAATCCCTACCAAATCACCAATGGCACTTTTTCACAGAACTAGAACAACAAATGTCACAATTCATATGGAAACACAAAAGACCCCGAGTTGCAAAAGCAGCCTTGAGAAAGAAGAATGGAGCTGGAGGATTCAACCTTCCTGACTTCAGATTAAACTACAAAGCCACAGTCATCGAGACAGTATGGTACTGGCACAAAAACAGAAATATAGACCAATGGAATAAGATAGAAAGCCCAGAAATAAACCCATGCACCTATGGGTACCTTAGTTTTTGACAAAGGAGGCAAGAATATAGAACGGTGACAAAACAGCCTCTTCCATAAATGGTGCTGGGAAAACTGGTCAGCTACATGTAAAAGAATGAAATTAGTACACTTCCTAAAACCACACACAAAGATACACTCAGAAGGGATTAAAGCCCTAAATATAAGGCCAGGAACTATATAACTCTTAGAGGAACACATAGGCACAACACTCGATGACATAAATCAAAGCAAGATCCTCTATGACCCACCTCCTAGAGTAACGGAAATAAAAACAAAAGTAAACAAGTGGGACCTCATAAAACCTTTTGCACAGCAAAGGAAACTATAAGCAAGGTGAAAAGACAACCCTCAGAATGGAAAGAAAATAACAGCAAAAGAATCAACTGAAAACGATTAATTTCCAAAACATACAAGCAGCCCATACAACTCAATACCAGAAAAACAAACAACCCAATCAAAAAGTGGGAAAAGGAACTAAACAGACATTTCTCCAAAGAAGACATACAGGTGGCTAACAAACACATGAAAAGATGCTCAACATCGCTCATTATAAGAGAAAGGCAAAGCAAAACTATACTGAGGTATCACCTCACACCACTCAGAATGGCCATCGTCAAAAAGTCTACAAACAGTAAATGCTGGAGAGGGTGTGGAGAAAAGGGAACGCTCTTGCACTGTTGGTGGCATTTAAATGGATACAGCCACTATGAAAGACGGTATGGAGATTGCCTAAAAAACTAGGAATGAAGCCACCATATGACCCAGCAATCCCACTCCTTCCTCAGGTGTGAACCCTGAGGAAACCAAAATTGAAACAGACACATGTACCCCATTGTTCACTGCAGCACTATTTACAATAGCTAGAACACGGAAGCAACCTAGATGTCCATCGACAGATGCATGGATAAAGAAGTTGTGGTAAATATACACAATGGAATATTATCCAGCCATTCAAAGGAACACACTGGAGTCAGCTCTGATGAGGTGGATGAACTCAGAATCTATTATGCAGAGTGAAGTGAGTCAGAAAGAGAAAGATAAGTATCCTATCCTAACACATATACACGGAATCTAGAAAAGTGGTACTGAAGAACTTTTTACAGAGCAGCAACGGAGAAACAGACATAGAGGATAGACTTACAGACATTGGGAGAGAAGAGGGTGAGATGTATGGACAGAGTAACATGGAAACTTACATTACCATACGTAAAATCGACAGGCAACGGGAATTTGCTGTATGGCTCGGGAAACTCAAACAGGGGCTCTGTACCAACCTAGAGGGGTGGCATGGGGAGGGAGATGGGAGGGAGTTTCAAAAGGGAGGGGATATATGTAAACCGACAGCTGATTCATGTTAAGGTTTGACAGAAAAGAGCAAAATTCTGTAAAGCTATTATCCTTTAATTTAAAAAAAAGTTAAAAAAAAAAAAAGACAATGACACCCCAGGGCTTCCCTGGTGGCTTACAGAGTAAATGGTCCACCTGCCTGTGCAGGAGACACCACTTCAATCCCAGGTCCAGGAAGATCCCGCATGCCGCAGAACAGCGAAGCCTGTGCGTGCCACAATTACTGAGCCTGCGATCGAGAGTCCAGGAGCAGCAACTCCTGAACTCCTCCAGCCCCGGGGCCCAAGCTCTGTAAGAAGAGATGCCAGTGTGATGAGAAGCCACGCACCACAACCTGAGAGCAGCCCCCCGTGATGCAACTAGAGAAAAGTCTGCACAGTAAAGAAGACTCCGCACAGTCAGAAATAAATAATCACATATTATAATCACTAATTATTATAGAAATGGAAACCAAAACTCTAGTGAAGAAATATCACGTCACACTCGTCAGAAGGACCATCATATAAAAATCTACAAATAATACATGCTGGGGAGGCTGTGGAGAAAACGGAAGCCTCCTACACTGTTGATGGGAATGTAAATTGGTGAAGCACTCGGGAGAACAGAATGGAGGTTCCTTAAACAGTGACTATCACAGCTGCATATCATCCTGCAATCCCTCTTCTGGGCATAGATTTGGGAAAACTCATAAGTCAAAGACACACAGGTACCCCAATGATTACTGCTGTACTATTTACAATAGCTAAGACATGGAAGCAGCCTAAATGTCCACTGACAAAGGAAGAGGTGAAAAAGATGATGCAATATTACTCAGCCATAAAAAGAACTAAATAATGCCATCTTCAGCAGTAGAGATGGATGGACCTAGAGATGATCATGAGGCTTCCTCGGTGGCTCAGCGGAAAAGAATCCACCTGCCAATGCAGGAGATGTGTGTTTGATCCCTGAGTCAGGAAGCTTCCCCCGGAGAAGGAAATGACAACCCACTTCAGAATTCTTGCCTGGGAAATTCCATGAACAGAGGAGCCTGGGGGGCCACAGTCCACAGGACTGCAAAGAGTCGCACGTGTCAGAGCGACTGAGCACATACCCAGCTTGCTTACAGGCTTCTGGCAGTCCTCCCAGGTCACTAAGGAAGGTCACTTCCTGACAAGCACAGGAACCTCAGGGTGGTCTGGGACCCTCGAGAAAGGACAAATTCACCCAAACCTTAGGTATTGCAGACAACATCTGATGGCAAATAACTGAACTGGCTCCTCAGCCTCGAGCGGGCTTCAGAAGTCCAATCAGTCACTCCTCATGAAAAGTTCCAGCAAACAGTGTTTTAAATTTTACATGGTCAACCTCGATTCTTGTTGCACTCATTGGAATGATCAAGCCAAGTTGACTGCAACTAGACTAACTGGCAAATGCAGTCTCACTATGGTTGTCTCCAACAGAAATGGGGGTATCCGAGGAGAGAAAAAATTATGTTTTGGTAATACCGCTGAATGAATATCAGGTTCTACTTCTGCTGTCTACCTTTGAGGTTATGTTTCTGAACTGTAAACTGGACTAAACCCTG
>NW_011481673.1:4553-5622 GCF_000754665.1 Bison bison bison | reverse complement strand
GTCCTTCTCTATCCTGACTGGCATTCTCCTCTTTGACATTAAAGATCTATTAAATCTCCCTTTCTACATCGAGCCTTTTTAAATTGCTAGATGCAAAGGAATTTATCACATTAAGATTATAATTGAGTGTAGCTCTTTCTTCCTACTACACTCTTCTTAGAAAGGGGGCTGTTTCTTTTATCTTACTTACCTTTCTGTGTTTGTGTCTGATTCCCGCCTTGGGATGAGTTAGGCAGACCTGGCCAGGTGCTGGGGTTGGAATGTGAATTCCAGTGCTGAAGTAGGCACTAGGAAGCAGTAGGTATCAGAGGAATGGGCTGAACCAGAGCCTGGAGGGGAAAGCTAGGGCTTGCTTAACAGCCAGGGCCAAGTCACAAGGAACAGATAGCAATGAGTTCAGAGTTGGGTGAAGATGTAGTCCAAAAATCTTTCTCCTACTGACCTGCCACCAACATCTGAAGTCCCTATTGTTAGAGATCTTTTGTTGTGCTCAAAGTATAGTGCCTCCTGAAAACAAACTCTTGGGGAAAATATCAGTAACCACAGGTTATTGTATCACCTGACCCTTCTCTGACACCTGAGCAGAAATGAATTTTCAGTTATCACCTTGGAAAATGATGAATAGGAGCCTGAGTGATGTTTTGGAAGGAAAGGGAAGGGTGGCTCTAGTAGTAGCAGATCAGGGTAACTGGGGCAGCAGAAAAGCAGTGGACTCCTAGGACTGTTGCTGATAGAATAGAATTACACTTTGCTTTTGTCCAGATCCTGTTGAGAACTGAATCTGTATCCAAAGGGAACGTGGTTCCCTCTCTGATCCCTGGAAATTTGACAGCTATGTGCATAGAATGTGGACATTTTAAAGGAAATGAAGGCCAAAAAAAAGTTGGAATATAAATATTTTCTCTCAACAGCACAGCTAGAAGAAAGATTGAGATGGATTCAGTGCTTTAGTGCAAGTAGTGAGGTAAGGGAGGGACACTGCATACTTCCTGCAACCCCCACCCCCGCGCCACCGCCCCGCCAGCTAGCCCTTCTGCTGAGTATCCTGACAGCCTAATTCTTCATTAGC
>NW_011481673.1:0-834 GCF_000754665.1 Bison bison bison | reverse complement strand
TGAAAGTGAAGTCGCTCAGTCATGTCTGACCCTCAGTGATCCCATGGACTGCAGCCTTCCAGGCTCCTCCGTCCATGGGATTTTCCTTATCCTAGAGGTGGTTAAATGTAGATTAAATAGCAAATCATGTCATACAGAGAGACTGAAGCATAGATTGGGAGGTTGGATTAGAAGACCTTCAAAATCCATTCCTGACATACTGATGATTTCAGCAAAGTCATGGGCATTACAACTGAAAGGATAACCTTGTAAATCTCTGCTTTGATTATGTATAATAGATGTTGACTGAAAACAAATAGACTGTCAGTTATTTCTCCAGCAAAAATGGGTTTGTTCAGGATTAGCAGAGAATTGCAATTCTGGGTTTGCAACCATGGCAAGCCACGTGCAAGTCCCCAGTAAAAATGGAGAAACCTCTTATAGAGGGGAAAAGGAAGTTGGGATGGCTATAATGATCAAAGAGTCCAGGACTTTTCATTGGCTGAGGTGTTGCCAATGTCAAGGAGGAAGAAAATTTTCTCTACTGTTCTCTAGACAGGAGTACTGGAGTGGGTTGCCATGCCCTCCTCTGGGGGATCTTCCCAATCCAGGGATCAAACCCAGGTCTCCTGCATTGCAGACAAATTCTTTACCTGAGCCACCAGGAAAGCCCAGTAAATGTTACATAAGTTACATAATTGAAGAGGGGCACCATTGAGAAATTTGAGTGGATCTTGAAGCAGTTGAATCAAGGTTCTTCTAGGTTCTTCTATCTTGTCTAAGAATTAAATTGATATGAAACAGATTTTTTTTTCAATTTTTAAAATATTTTTTGTTTTTTAAGGAGGAAAATTT
>NW_011481672.1:5097-5800 GCF_000754665.1 Bison bison bison | reverse complement strand
GTGCTTCCCCATGTTGTCCCTGGAAGGAAGGAAGGAACTTTCCCAACGAACGTGGGCCCAGCTCCTCCTTCCATCCGGCCAAGGGGCCACCCTCAGAGAGGCCTCAGCCAAGATGGTAATCCAGGAAGTCCTGGGACTGCTTTTCTAAGCTTCATGCTAAGGCCAAGGAAGCTCTGGGGCTCACTTGAGGCATAGCACTCCATCCAAGTGTGCTAGGCATAGGTGGAAGAGACAGGCGCAAGGCTGGCACAAACCCCCCACTGCCTCCCAACACAGCAGAACCCAACACTCAGCTACCCAGGAGGCCAGGCTGCCCTGCGGGCCTCAGCCTTCAGCCACTGTGGGTGGGGGTCTCTTGTGAGCCCCCGAGCAAGCACCTGATACACCCTCTCTCCACTGCAGCCCACTCATGGTTTCATGACAGATTCAACCCCTTTGTAAAGCCCACAGACACGTTAACTGGATGGGGGATGGGACAGAGGCAGAGGGTTGGCAAGACCCCCATATGGATGCCCACACTGGTTTCCTGGGCTTCAGGTGGATTCAGCCTGAAATTACTTGGCCCATGATCCCCAGGAGGAGTGTGTTCTGACTGGGAAGGGCTTCAAAACGAATAGCTCTGACAGATGAGGGATGGAGGGAAGGGAGAGAAAGGGAGAGGGAGGGAGGGAAGGGACAAAGTGGGGGGTGGTGAAGGAGGGGT
>NW_011481672.1:0-872 GCF_000754665.1 Bison bison bison | reverse complement strand
ATCACTCTCTACAATGGGCTATTCTTTATGCCTGCATACTGAGCACCTTGGTAATTTAAAACAATGTTTTATAGCCATGGAAGGGTTTTTGCAATCCTGATATACAACTATTCCTAGAGGTCTCATTCCTTGCCCACCAGATGACGACACAGTCGGAAAGCAATGAGCGGGGCTTATTTGTAGGGAACTGAAGCATTGTAAGCTTTTGCTCAGGAGTCCCTGGTAGCTTCATGTGACTGGTAGGATATTAGTGACAGGTCAAGAAGCAAGGCCCCTCATCAGCAGGAACATATGCTCCCAGTGCCTTGGTAGTTCATCAGGCAGAAAAAAACCTGCCGATGGCACATGGAAATTATGATCAGCAGAAGATGCCCCAGCAGTGTGGGAAGTTCTGTTTCAACAGCAGTTTGGAACAGGCCAGCAGCCACCCATTCATATGGAGCAGAATGGGAGCAGACACTTGGCAGACCAATGGGATCCTTGGTTAAAAAAAGAAAGATATAAACTAGAGATTCAGTCGAGACTCTGATTGACAAGGAGCTTTGTAGCTGATGTTCATGCATCTTCTCTGTTTTATTTACTTTGGCAAAGAAACCTCTGTCCCACACCCTGTTAGCAGGAGGCCCAGGTTCCAAAGAAAAGGTGGTAGGGATGTTTCAACTCCTAGAGATTTCCACACATAAGGTAAACCCATCTGTCTCTTAGGAATCACTGAAAATCTCAGAAAGCAGGTCAGTCCATAACTGGTAGACAATGATTACTACCTCTTGGATTGGCTGGTTCCATGTGATTCCAAATTTCAGAGAATCAGACCCTGGGATGAATAGTGTCTGATGCTGGTGCCCAACTTCACAGAGCTCACACTCACTAGG
>NW_011481671.1:27615-30244 GCF_000754665.1 Bison bison bison | reverse complement strand
TTGTCTTTTTTTTTTTTTCCCTCTAACTGCACTGAAGACTTTCCTGTTCACTTCTGTGCCCACAGGCCCTTCCCAATCTTCCTTATGCCCATCCGAACATTCCCTCCCTCCTCTGAGCTTCCTGGGACCTACTGTCAATCTCTGTCACCAGCCCATCACAGACCCTGTCCCCGTGCACAGGAGGAAATCCGGGTAAGGCGTTTCAGGCAGAGAACCTGACCTACTGTGCAACGGCAACAAAGGCCTCAGCCGACCTCATGGAAAGTTCTGGTGCTGGGATGGCCCTTCAGAGATGTCTCGAATTGAGGCAAGGGGGTGAGCCCTTGTACCCCACTCCCCAAATACAAGTTGAATACAAATTGGCCCCCAGGAGAGGGGGGCCTTACATTGGGTAAGGCAGCTCAGCATCCATCAGCTAAGGGCAATTTTGAGTGGGCAGCAGTACCCTCAAAACCCCCAAAGAGGGGATCTGAGGAGTACACCACCGCATGCACTACCCCATTTTCACCAAATTTCACACATCCTTCCATTAGCCGCCTGCCCCATCCTTGCCAGACTTGAGCTACTCCCTGGTTTCAGTACTTAACGCCCTGCCTCAGAAAAGTCAGCTAACTCCTGATTCTCTGTGTCTACAGAGTGAGAGGCAGGGATCACCTTTACTCCCTAAGGAGCCCCCTGAGCCCGGAGCATGGTTCTTGGCACACAGATGTCCCTCTCTAAGTGCTGAGTAGATGGTTATGGCGTGGGAGATGCCGGCAGGTCCATGGGAATGTTCCAGCTTCCACGATTTCCACTCTGTCACTGCCTCAAAGTATCAACGTGGCTTCTGCCCATGACAGGCAGGCACAGAGAAAACGTGTTCCCATAGCCAACCTGGCAACCTTTCTTGGGCTCGGGCCAACAGAGTCCTGTCCTTCTTTCCTTCCCTGTCCGGCATGTCTGCTGTTGGTCCACCTCCTAGCTAAGAGGACCCAGCGCATTTAGTGACCTCCGTGCCAGGGAAAGCCCAGTACCATTGCCAACTGCGCTACATCGCCGTTCTTCTGAAGGAAATTACTATTGATCCCACAGCTCTCCTCCCCATGCTGTTTGCCGGGGACAGCCAAGGATCCCTGTGCCAGCTGGGCTCCCACACGGTTCCACTGTTTCTGCACCAGATGGCCAGACCAACACCCTCTGGCTGCCGCACACCCCTGGGAGACGAGGCTCTGACGTCTATCCGCCTGGCTTTTCATGCACAGAGGGCGGCAGGGTCAGAGATGACAGGGCCAACCACATTACAAGAAAAAAATCTCTGCAAAAGGAAAAGATTTCCAAATCCCAGCTACTATCAATGAAATCAATGAACCAACTTTTTCTGTAGCCCTGACTTTCATGGCTCATTCAACAGATCCCAGTCGAAGGCTTACTCGGCAAGAGGGATGCAGTGACCAACAAGACAGCTCCTACCCTCAAGGAAGTTACAGTCCAGCAGCATATAGGGAGGGAGACTACACCATTTACTGTTCAAGCCAGGACACTTTGGAGACTATAAAAGGTGTGTGATTGATCATTAAACAAAGGTTGGAGGCTTAAGGCAGGACTTGAGCCAGGCAAACCAGGTCACCCCAGATAGAGATCCAACATGACCAAAGTGGGGGAGTTCCGACAGTGGGGGTGTGGTAGTGTTAGGTTGTGCCACAAGGTGGCGCAATTGAAGTACTCGTAGGTAGCTTTTCTTTGTTTTTGTTTTCTATCGATGAAAATTAATTTTTCTTCCATTGCCACGGAGCAAATAGAAGCCTTCCATGGCGTGCTGGAGCTGGATAGTACCGGTTTGTGAGAGCTGGTCATTAAATTTTCAGGAGTTTTGTAAGCCAATCGTTAAACACAACCCCCAATACAAATGAAATTAAAATCACTAAAATTAAATTACAATTAAAATAATTAAAAACTGAACATTGAATAAACCATATTAAACACAAAGGTGATAAATACTCAACACTCACGCCTTCCTGATGACTTTGCTGCCGTTTCTATTTTGTGTTTCAGAGATTAGCTAATCTGTCGTATCTGTGTGGGGGAAATGCTACTTAATGGTGTGCTATTGCACATAGCTCCCCAACTCCACAGTCAGAGTCAGCGCCTGAGTAGCTTGAGACCCGCTGGGGTTGGAGTATTTACATCATGGAAATCAACAGATGCTACAGATCAGGAAGGGATGTGGGTAGGGCAGACAGTTGTTAAGCATTTACCAACACACTGCTGGAACTAGCATTTAAGTTCATAATTTATGTGGCCAATTTTCATGTACTTTGGACAGTTTTATCACATTCCCCCAAAATGATGATGGCGTCCCCCTCCCTCGAAAAAACAGAGTGTTGGGAGAGGAAGGGCTCGTGTTCCTCCCATAACCCCATCTAGACATACAGGAATGGAGACCTGGCCCAGACAAGCCAGTTCAGTTCTAAATGCCACAACAGGGGTGAGTCAGTGAGTGAGTGACAGTCACTCAGTCATGTCCGACTCTTTGCGACCCCTGGACTGTAGCCCACAAGGCTCCTCTGTCCATGGAATTCTCCAGGCAAGGATACTGGAGCGGGTTGCCATTTCAGGTGGTCCAAAATCAAGCTCTAGACTGCTAAAAAAA
>NW_011481671.1:23916-25798 GCF_000754665.1 Bison bison bison | reverse complement strand
ATGCGCTCAGAACTAACGTGCCGCAATCCGAGGCAGCTTGCCCAGCTCTCCGCAGGTTTGGCTGGCTGCCCCCTTGCATCCTTCCATCTGTAACCGACGTCTGGGGGACCGGCAGGAGTGGATGCAGACCACGGGATTAGCACGCCCTCTTGGAGTTTCTCCCCCATGGCCTCTGGGTCTCTTCACCCCGCAACTGGGGAGAGCCACAGTGCCCGGGGGTCCCTGACAGGGTTTGGAGATATCCCTTGACACCCAAACACCACCGACCCTCTGTGACCAAAAGTACTGTCCCCAAGCCTTTGGCCATGGGGCTGCAGCCTGGCACCACCAAGTACAGTCTGACTGGGGGAGAAAAACAAAACAAATAGCCTGCCTGCGGGGGTGGCACTAGCTGTCTCCGAAGCTTTACAACCCAGGTTCCTGGGTGCTGGCCTTGGTCCCGCAAGACTTCAGAGCCTCCAGTGACCGCAGAAGTGAGAGTTCACAGGTGTATCCTCTTCAGAAAGGCGGAGGGATGCACAGAGGTGCTCGGAAAAGCTGGCAGGACAGGAGACTGTCCTTTCTCCTTGGCGAATAGCATCTGTGGACTTCCTCACCCAGACCAGAGAGTGCTTCCCGGCCTCAAATTTACCACCCTCCTTCTGTCAAATATAACACATTCTCCGAGCTAATGACCTCTGACCCCGCCTTAAAAAAAAAAAACAACAGCCCTCCACTTCATCTGTCTTTGGGCTGCTGACTGCCATTCCTGGAGCAGGCGGAGAGTCTAACAGTTCTTTTGTTTTCCAATGATACTTTTTCTCCTGATTCCCTTCCTTTCTGATTTTTGCTCCATGTCTCTGAAGAACAGGGCTGCCCAGACTCCTGCTCACCCTGACATCAGGCAAAAGCCAGTCAGGGGAACCTTTGATTTGATGTACAAATTTGCAGGGTTGGCATTCGACTATCGGATTCACGCTCAAAGTGGCCATTCAAAAAAAGTCCTGGGCCTCACTCAGAGTTCAGTCTGGCCTGAGGACTGACTTTCCAAGAGCTGCAAGCTGATGGGTAGAGCCAGCCTTTTTGGCAGTAGGGGCCCTGGGCAGAGATGAGTCCAACCGTACCCAGGAGTCCGGGAAGAATAAGTACAAGTCACAAGCAGCATGATCGCCCAAGTGTGGCAGTGTGCCACCTGGCCTTAGAGATGCGTGGGAGAGCATCTGATGCCTACAACAGTCTGCAACAGTGGCAAAGGAGTGACTGAGAGCTCTGAGCTCCACCCTTGACTCTATGTGACCCTATGCACACAAGGGTTCTATCTGAAATGCTGGAGGGCACAGGAGTCTGAGTGCTCATCCCTGTGGCAGTTAGGGTCCTCCAGGTAGCAGATACCAAGATGGAATCAAGTTCAGGATATGTATTCGAATGGACGTGCCAGAAGGGTCAGGGGGAGGGAGCAGGAGTAGGTGGGAGAGACTTCAGGTCAAGACGCAGGTCTGATCCCTGAGAAACGAGGGAAAAGGAAGGAAGATGGGATGAGAAGAATCTCAGACACAGCGCAGCTCTGAGATGATCTCCATCAGGCTAATGGGGAGTCCTGGAGCAAAGACTGCCCATCAGAGACATCCCACGTCTGGCTCAATGGCCCAGCTCTGGTGGCCCTCTCTGCTGTCCCTGGGTGGGGTCTGTGGCCCCCTCAGCTGCTGTGAATGCTGAAGGTGCAGCAGTTGGGGGCTGTCAGCTAAGAGCACCCCTTCCAGAACCTTCTCCACCGAAGGGAAGCCTGGATAGTCCCCTCCCATGGCTGCCACAGTGCTTCTGTGCCAAGTCAAGAGGATATATCAGGGATGGTACAGGGTTACAGCCCTGGCTCTAAGCCTGGTCTCCTGACCGCAGACAAACT
>NW_011481671.1:23324-23816 GCF_000754665.1 Bison bison bison | reverse complement strand
GTACTAAGTACCTGCTCTGAGCAAGTAAGGACTATGTGCCCAAGAGAGGCTGCGAGTCTCCTGAGGTCCAGAGAGGCTGCAGCAGGAAGATCTAGCCACCCACTACCCTACCCGCCGAGGTCCCAAGATGAGGGGTTCAGAAATTCTCTAAAATAGTGTAATCCAAACGACCCTCCACACACACACACTCCCCCTGCACTGCCAATTCACAAATACATGCGCACACACACGCACACACAAAACACACACACACAGAGCCATCTTTGGCATATCATGAATAATTTATCTTTGTAGAACCCTGTACAGTTTACAAATATTAAAGCATTATCTCATTGTTTTAATCACAACAACCACTGTGGAGCAGCCTCATTCTTCCTGATAATGAAGTTGGGCTCAGAGATAAGATCTGAGCAAGGTGAAATGGCTCAGTAGGTGGTTCTTAACCTTTGGGGCAATCTCAGCTCCCTTTAAGAACCCTCTTCTCAGAAAAAA
>NW_011481671.1:20510-21135 GCF_000754665.1 Bison bison bison | reverse complement strand
GTCGGGCAGGCGCAAAGATGTAGGGGGAGGACAGACTCTGGATTGCCCCCTCCACCCTTCCTCCGAGACCATGCTTCCTCCGAGACCATGCTTCCGCCGAGCTCCCCAGGCCCAGGGGAGAGCCAGGCACGGGCAGCCACCTCTGAGGGTTTGCACCCGCTGGTCCGGCAAGGGTTCGCTGAGTCAAATTAAACCCCGCGTTCTTTTCTCCCTGAGCCCTTTCCAGCTCAAACCCGCTCCTCCTCGGCCCTTTCAGCTTCTTGTACTAAGAGAACCATGGCGGCTAGACACACCCCGGGGTTCCTTTCTCCAAGAAGCCCCGGGTCTGGACAGGGCGAAGAGTTCCCTGGGGTGTGCGGGATCAAACGCGCCCCCAGTTTTGCCCGCCTGGTTCCTGCACTGTTTCTAACTAGCTGGTGACCTTGGGCGAAGACTCAACCCCTGGGGGCCCCTTTTGTTACACCCTGCGGAAGTTTATCCGGCCCGGCCAGCTGGGTGACTGGGATGTGTGTGTGCTCAGTCGTATCCCACTCTGCGACCCCATGGACTGCCCCCCGCCAGATTTCTCTGTCCATGGGATTCTCCAGGCAAGAATACGGGAGTGCGTTGCCATTTCCTCCTCCTG
>NW_011481671.1:18760-20410 GCF_000754665.1 Bison bison bison | reverse complement strand
GTAGTAGTAAATAGATAGCTGGAGCTATAGATAATAGATAGTGGGAGCACTCAAGTGACTTCTCTTCAGCCCCCTATCTCCTGGGCACACCATGGAGCTGCTTGCCACAGTACACAGAATCACCGCCTCAGGGCTCCATCTGCTCAGCCCACCGCTATTTTTGAGGGTCCTCAGTTCCTGTAGCCCATTGCCACAGCTGCTTAGTCCAGCTTGGACTATGAGTCCAAGCTGGCCATTCTCTGGGCCAACTCCCAAAACATGGCCCAGCTCAATGGGAAAAAAATCACTCTGCTTTGCTGGTCTGCACCACCACACCTGCTAATCCTGTAGCATCTTTCTAACCAGCTCTCTCTCACCCTCCACACACCTACCCCTCTTTCCACTCAGCTCCAACGTCACGGAGACCTCGGGAGTCACAAATAAGAGCCCAGCCCCCACCCCAGCATCTCACCACTATATGTCTATCTACACCACCCTGTCCATCTGCGTTCCAGTGCCAAGGAAAGAGCATCCTCTTGCTCATCTCATGGCCAGTCCTGTTCTTGAACTCTGAGTCCCAGAGGCTCCAATTCTAGGGCAGAGATCTGTGGTAGATCTTTTTCGCAATGATGGAATTGTGCTATGCTTTCCTAGCCACTAGCCACATATGGCTCTTCAGCACTTAAAACGTGGCTAGTGTGACCAAAGAACTGGATAGTTTTATTTTAATTAATTGAGATAATTGAGCGTGGCTAGTAGCTACCGTATTGTACAGTGCAACTCTAGAGATTAATCCCCAGCCTAACCCTCCCCATCGGCAATTAACGTGTCCTCTTCTCCAACTCACATCTCAGGTCATGGCCACCCAGCACCCACTCTGGCACCCCTCCATGCCCCAGGTGTGCACACACTGTCAACTCTGAGATTGCTGATTCTTTTTGAAGTCTCCACTGAGAAGTCTGGATGAAAGGAAAGGCTTTCTTCCAGGAAGCCTTCCCTGACACCCGCATCCCCAAATAGGTTGGGGGTCCCTGCTATGGACCCCCATGGTGTGCTGCCATGGTTCCCAGTTCCCCAGGACTGCACGTGTAATATTCTCTACAGACCAGTTGGCTCATGGAGGTAGAGGCCAAGCTCCCTCACTCGACGTCACACCCCTGTGCCTGGACCAAGCCCATAACGGAGACTCGGGACAGATTTGTGGAAGAAATGCCTTGGGAAGAGGGGGACAAAAAGTCCCAGCCTGATGGGGGAGACTGATGGTCTGGCTTAGCATTCGTTCCTCTATTTGCCTTCTAGAATTCAGGCCTTACATGGCTGGGCGCTCACTACATGTATAATTCAGAAGCATTTGCATGATTTGGTCCAGGCCTATCTCAGGGAAGGCTGTGCACGGGCTTGGCCACTCTGGGCCATCGGGAGGAGGGGCAGGGGGGCTGCTGGTTAGACCCCTGGGGCTGGGAGGAGAATTGGTCAGGGTCGAGTTGAGTTCCACGAGCAGCTCCTAAAGCAAAACTGGCAACAGGGCTCCCTGTCTACAGAGAGACCGCTTGGAACAGGCCTGAGGCCACTGGAAGCTAAAGGCCACTGCCTGACTCACTTGCCCTCAGACCATCTCCCCCGACTCCCATCCCCTCCTTGCCACTGCCTGAGTGACCCGAGACCCCTTTT
>NW_011481671.1:18059-18660 GCF_000754665.1 Bison bison bison | reverse complement strand
TCTTCATCTCTCCCGGAAGCAGTGGCTTCTTATTCCTTGGATTCTGTGCCATATCGTATTTTCCAAAAAATGGCAACAGCAATGTTTCTGGTCTCACATGCCCTCCTAGAACCTTACCACTAGCTCCCTTTAAGGGTAGGAGTCTTCCTCCACTTGAACCAGGTCTAGCCTTTGTGACTACACCTCCATGAATAGAATGTGGCCCAAGTGATACTGCAGACTTCCTAGTCTAGGTCATAGAAGGTGATATGGCATCCATCTGACTCTGTTTCTCTCCTGGGATGGTCATCCTTGGAATCCAGCCACCATGTTGTAAGGAAGCCCAGGCCACATGAAGAGGCCAAGGTAGTATTCCAGCCAACACTCTGATGTTCCAGCTAATGTCCCAGCTGACAGCCAGCACCAGCCACCAGTTACGTGAAAGAGTGAGCCTTCAAATGATTCCTTTGATCCACCCTAGTCAATGCCAAGTGGCATGACCCTTTAAGCTACCCAGCTGACACTGAGTGGAGCAGACAAGCTGTCCCTGCCAAGCACTGCCTAAGTAGCAGATTCATGAGCAAACTAAATGTTGCTGTTGTAAGACACTAAGTTTGGGGAG
>NW_011481671.1:15766-16930 GCF_000754665.1 Bison bison bison | reverse complement strand
TTTAGTTATCTACTGCTGCTTGAGAAGCACGTGAAAACTCAGTGGCATAAAACAACTGACTTTTCCTCACAACTGATGGGTTGGTTTGGCTCAGTGGGCGGTTCTTCTGTTCCACATTGGTTGGAGTCACTCATGCAACCACACTCAGCTGGGAGTTTGGCTGTGTCTGGGACATCATTCACGTCTTTGGCAGTCAGTGCCAGCTGTTGGCTGAGGCGGCTCTGTTCTCCACTCTGCCTGTCTTGCCAACAGGGTAGCCCGAGCTCTTAACCTGGCAGTTCTGTTTGAGGGAACCAACACAGACGCTACCAGACTTCTTAAGGCCCTAGCTCAGAAGTCATATAACAACGCTTCTGCTGAATTCTGTTGGCCCCAGCAGGTCACAAGGCCAACCCAGATTCAAGGGGAGGGGATGGGAGGAACAGCGGGCACTCACAGGGATGGGAGAAATCAGTGGTGGCCAATTTTGTTGAGTCTGCCATTCCAGCCCCGTATTGGAGCTCCTCGAGGCTACATAGCCCATATCCCTTTCAAAGCTCCTGACAGGCCCCAGGTTCTTTCTTCAAAGCCATCTCTCCCCCTCTGAACCCACTCTGGGTTGGGTACATCCTTTATAGACCTGCCCTAGAACCTCCTCCAGTGGGTGGTGTAGAGCAGGGTGAGCAGCAGAATATTGAGGGCTTTCAGAGTAGATCTGGGGAGATGGCCAAAGCCAGAGCAGGCTCTCACTTCTGGGGCAGTCCCCAGATTGACTAGGGCTAGAGGATGGGGTGAGGGAGAGGGGCCTCTTGATGGAGAATGATTTAGAGCCCACCGCTGCAGTCCATGGGGTTGCAAAGAGTCGGACTCGACTGAGCGACTGAACTAAACTGAACTGAACTGAACTTGTCCTAGAGACCCTTAGGAAAGAAAGCTTCCTGGCTGGTAAAGACTCTGAGAAACCTGTCACATAGCAGAACAAAGCGTTCTTTAAAAACCTTAAAGGCTCTCCCTGTCCCAGCTGGTCACTTGGAGCAAACACTGCTGGTTAGGAAACTGACTTGGCAATTAATCACTTAAAGCCCTATGACGTCCTACATATTGTCTTGGGTTGTTATTTAACTCTGGCTGTGTTTATGCTGCCAGGGCTGGGTGGAGTCTCTTAGGACAGACTGCAGAGTGGCC
>NW_011481671.1:14717-15666 GCF_000754665.1 Bison bison bison | reverse complement strand
GTGTGATCTGCTTGCTAACTCCAAACCGCTGGATCAAGCCCAAGTCATCAGTCCTGTGCTAGGACAGAGGAGCCTGGTGGGCTATACAGTTCATGGGATCACAAAGAGCTGGACATGACTAAGCACATCCCTGGAGAAGGAAATGGCAACCCACTCCAGTATTCTTCCCGGAATATCCTATGGACAGAGGAGCCTGGTGGGCTACAGTTCATAGGATCGTAAAGAGTTGGACACTGGGTGGATGCAGAAATAAATGAAACAGGATCTCTTTCTTAAGAGAACTCGCCTTCCAGGTACTGTAGCTGGTAAAGGTCAGAGGTTCCAAAGAAGCCAAGGTCACGTGAAAAGCTTTCAGAAAGAGGTGACCTTTGAACTTGAAAAGCACCTAGGTGAAGAAAAGCCCCAGGAGATGGCATAGGGAGGAGGACTGGCTCTGCCTTCCAGCAGGGACTTGTGATGGGGTGGCAGAGTTCCCTGTGGGGGAAGCAGATGGAACGAATGTAAAGGAGAGCAAGGAATTGAAGAAGCTTCCCGCAGGACAGTGTGCCAGTTGTCTGGTCCCCGGGGTCCCCTTCCAGATGCCAACAAGCAAGTCTGGGCTTTCCCCTTGTGCCCTGTAGGGAATGCACCAAGGTCTCATGTCTAATTAGACGGCTCTCAGTGTCTCAGAGTCCCCACCTCTACTGGGCCAAAAGGGGCTGCTCCCTTACTGTGCTCCCAGGGGGCCTGCAAGGGACAATCTCACTCCCCTGCCACCAACAGCCCTTCAAATACAGTTGACCCCTGAATGACATGGGGGTTAAGAGTGCTGGACCCACACAGTCAAAAATCCACATGTACCTTTACCATCAGCTCACCGTTTCCACAGCTCTGCATCCGCAGATTCAACCAACCGTGGACTGTGCGGTATCGTAGTACGTGTTGACTGGAAAACATCTGCATGTAACTG
>NW_011481671.1:13683-14617 GCF_000754665.1 Bison bison bison | reverse complement strand
ACTAATATTCAATATCCTGTGATAAACCATCATGGAAAAAAATGTATATGTGTGTGTGTGTGTGTGTGTGTGTGTATAACTGAGTCATTCTGCTGTACAACAGAAATTAACATTGTAAATCAACTATGCTTCAATAAAATAAAGATAACAGTAAAAAACAAAATGATGCTCTTGAAGAGTTTTTGATGATACAGGAAAATGCTTATAGTAAAACATTCGGTGGTAGCAGTCAACATTTTTTAAGGATTTGATCTAAATTGTGATATATGGAAATTGGCTGATAAGACATAGCATTTACTGAGCACTTACTGTGTGCCAGCACTTACAGAATCATCTCATTCCATCCTTGCAACATCCCTCTAAGGTAAGTACTATTCGTATCCCCATTTTAAAGATGAGAAAGCTGAGGCACAGAGAAATTAAATATCTTATGCAAAAATGACACAGCTAATATCACAGGGCACACATTTGAACCCAAAGAGCAAGATTTCTCTCCCATACTCTCAACCACTATGTTGTGTGTACATGTATAACAGGCTAGAAGGAGATCTGTTAAATGTTCACAGCCGTGATGTCTTGCTAGGGATTATAGGTGTTTTTTTGCGTCTTTGTTACACTTCTCCATAGGTTCCAAATTTTCCACAATAGGGCATGATTTACTTTGATCACTGGGAAGAAATAATAATTATTTTAAAATAAGAATCAAAACAAATGAGACCAGCCGTGCTGGCTCCCGCTGGTTCCCACTCTTGGCTCTCCCCCTTGGGAAGCACAGGGATATGGCCCCCTCCTGTTTTTGGCAGCTCTTCATCAGTATTTGAGTGGACCTTGCAGGTCCTAAATGACTACGGAGAGGCAGCTGCTTCCCCTACGCCAAGCCACTCCCCAATCCTTTCCACCACCCCATCACCCGCACACCCCCCTGGTTTCACAG
>NW_011481671.1:11999-12251 GCF_000754665.1 Bison bison bison | reverse complement strand
TGGAGTCTGTTTCCCCACTCCTTGACTTTGGCTTGGACCTGTGACTTGCTTTGGGTAGTGGGTGCCTGAAACATTCCTACCCACACTCAGCACCACAACACTCGCCCGCTTCAGAGACCAGAGCCACCTGAGCTTCAGCCCAGGGCTACCAGAAGCAACCTGTGGGACTGAGCATGCCCCTGGCCCTGTGACAGAGGTCCTGCCCTGAGGACTGGCCTCCCGGTGGGCCTCACTGCTCTCCCTGCCTCGCAC
>NW_011481671.1:10272-11675 GCF_000754665.1 Bison bison bison | reverse complement strand
CTGGTTGGACCTCCTTGCAGTCCAAGAGACTCTCAAGAGTCTTCTCCAACACCACAGTTCAAAAGCATCAATTCTTCGGCACTCAGCTTTCATGGTCCAATTCTCACATCCATTCATGACTACTGGAAAAACTGTAGCTTTGACTAGACACACCTTTGTTGGCAAAGTAATGTCTCTGCTTTTTAATATGCTTGTCTAGGTTGGTCATAGCTTTTCTTTACCTCAGGCAAATAATAAAATCACCACCTTTCCACCTCCACCAGGGACAGGGCCTGAGGGTTTAGAGATAAGGGCCTAAGATAAGGTCTTATCTCCAAACCCCGAGGCCCAACACACAACTCTCCAACTAAGCCTGAGAGCACAAGCACAGTGTGTTGGTTTAAATGAGATCTTTTCCAGTCCATAGCCCCGGAAGGACAGGGCAGGAGGTGGAAGTCCTGTCCGCCACTTAGAAAAGGAGACTTTGAGTTGAACACTAATTCACACAGAGTCTGGAAGATGGCTAACCAGTCCTTCACTTTTTTTAAAGTTTCTTAAAAGTCCACACAGAGCAGGTCTCTGTGATTAATACAGGGGTTCTAGTAACGAAGTTCTAGAATAACGAAGGTCAAAAATAAGAGTGTCTTGAGATGGGAGGGAGGTTCAAGAGGGAGGGGACATATGTACGCATAAGGCTGATTCATGTTGATGGTTGACAGAAAACAACAAAATTCTGTAAAGCAGTTATCCTTCAATTAAAAATAAATACATTTTTTAAAAAAGAAAAAAAAATAAGGTGTCTTAAGGAGTCAAAGTATATTTGTCACTCAAATTCCAAGCTAGGTGGTTGGGGCTGGTACAGTGGCTTTCTCCCTGAGACTAAGGGAACTAGGTAGGTGGTATTTTCCAGAAGTGATCACCACCATATCTCTCATCCATCATGCTATTATATGATGTGATCCTGACCCTCTTCCTATCAAGATGAGAAGTCTAATTCCCCTCCCCTTGACCCTGAGCAGACATGACTATTTTTGGCCAATAGAGTTGGTAGAACTGATGCTGAGAGATTTTGGGGAGTGGGTCATAAAAGGTCATGCAGTGTCCTCCTTGTTTACTGGAGTATTCCTGCCTGGGGCTCATGGAAGACATCCAACTACCCCGAGGCTGCCATGTTGTGAGGATGCGAAGCCACACTGAGAGGCCATGTGTAGATGCTCTGGTTGGCGGTCCTAATCTTAGTCATCCATTTTGGGGCCCAGACATGCAAATGAAGCTGTGTTGGATCTTCCAGACTAGTCCTTCAGCCCACTGAGTACCACTGAGTGACCTTACTCAAAACCACCAAGAGTGAAAGAATTGCCCAGACAAGCCCTACCCAAATTCCTGACCCACATAATCTATGACCACAGTAAAATGGCTCTTTT
>NW_011481671.1:6710-10172 GCF_000754665.1 Bison bison bison | reverse complement strand
TTGTCCTCATTGTTCAAAATGGTATCTAGAGCTCCAGCCATCACATCTGCATTCCAAACAGTAGGATGTTGAGAGTAATGAAGAAGAGCAAAGGGCATGATCCTATTAAGGATGTTCATGAAAGGTATCTCAGGACATGACACATCCTATTGGCTAATATTTAGTCATGTAACCATACCTAGTAGTAAGAGAGGGTGGAAAACATCATCTTTATTCTAGATGACTATGTGCAAAACTAAGAATCAGGAATTCTTAGAAATTGCCCAGCGGTCCAGTGGTTAAAACTCTGCACTTCCACTGCAGGGGGTACGGGTTTGATCCCTGGTTGGGGAACTAAGATCCCACATGCCACACAGTGGGGCCAAAAAACAAACAAACAAACAAAAATCAGGAATTCTATTATTGAAGAAAATGAAGATTACAGGTCTGGCCCACAGCCAAAAGTTCTTTGCCCTCCTCCCTTTCCCCTCCCCCCACATTTATTTCTGTACTTTCAGCCACCTGAACATCAAGGCTGAAAAAACTATAGATCTTCAGCCCGAACAACCAAAAGACAAATGAGTGCTTCTCCAGCCGGTACTGAAGGCGCCTCTCAAGGCATAATTTCTGATGCTGACAAAGTCCCTATCTCTCTTCTTTCTAAAGACCCATTTCCACAAAGGATGAGGAGAGATGGTAAGTTGGGGTGGGGGTGGAGGACCTGGCCTGCCACATATATTAACTGAGCATCTGCTAACGTGTCCATCTAATCCTCACCCCGAGATACGGCACTGCCATTATTTTCGCTTAACAGGTGAAAAAACTGAGGCTGGGAAAATGTAAGTGACTCAGAGTCACACAGCTCATCCCCTGAGCACAAGGTCAGGCGCTAAGCTGGGGGGCGGTGACTCTGTAAACACCAGTCCCAGGGTGTCCCTCCCTGAGGTCATCAGAGGGCCTGCCTGTGTTTTGCAAGATCCTTCCACTATGAAGATGCCATAGGTCTTTCTTCCTGCTTCTTCAGGATCCTCAATGAATGTGCCTGAGGCCTAGAGGTCAGTGTTGCTCTTAATCACCTACCACCTCTGCCACTGACTCCTGTGAAGCAGGCAGGCTCCACAGTGGGGCTGGCGAAGACTTGAGCGGGCTGAGGATGGGGGTGGGGGTTGGCCAGAGCTGAAACACTAGGAGCCCCTTTTATTTCAACTCAGGCTGGGTCATGGTTCAGACCCCCATGCCCCAGCCTGAGCCTCCTGTCTGTCTCCCCTCAGAGGCGGACTCATTTCTGCGAGACAGTCAGGAAGGTAGGGGCAACCCCCACAGCATATAAATCAGTGAGCCTTACCATGTAAAGAACCACCACCAATGATGTTTTCATCATTGGTGGTGGGGATGGTGGCACAACAATGTGAAGTATTTAATGCCACTCAGCAATACACTTAAAAATGATTCAAGTGGGGACTTCCCTGGCGGTTTGGTGGTTAAGACACCATGCTCCCACTGCAGGGGGCACAGGTTTGATCTCTGGTGGGGGAACTAAGTACCCACATGCCATGCAGTGAGGCCAAAAGAAAAAAAAAAAAGGTTCAAATGGCCAATTTTATGTAACATATATTTTACCCCAATAAAAGAAAATCCCCAAACTTGGTGGCTTAAAACAGCAACACTTTACCAGTTCATGAGCCTGTGAGTCTATAGCTTGGGCTGGGCAAGGCTGGGCAGTTCTACTGGACACACCCGGGTTCGCTCATGTAGTCATAACCAGCCAGCAGGTTGCCTGGCACCGGCTTGCAGAGAGGGCTTCACTCCCGTCTGGTGGTTGCTGCTGGTTGTCGGCAGTCTGGGCCACATGCCTCCAGCTGCCTAATCCAGGCACAGGTTGCCATCACCAAGGTGTATTCACAGCTTAGCAGTTGTGGGGGGTCCCGAGAATACCAAGAGAGGGTAAGCCCCAGTGCACAACATTTTGCAAACCTCTGCTAGTCGTGTCTGATAGCACCCTTTTGGCCAAAGCAAGTCACACTGCCAAGCCCAGAGTCAGTATGAGAGAAGACACCAGGGGATAAATATGAGGCAATGCAAGCACACTGAGGGCCAGCACCACCATACGGCTTGTTCACGAATTACTGTTGTACTACTACAACACACGTGTGTGATCACCCAGGCACATTCGCTTTCAAACTAGAGAAGAGAGCTGGTTGCCCAAACCAGTAGCTACTTGAGTCATTAAAGGCACAAGATGCCTCCAGGCAGGAGTGTGGTTTCTAAAAACGCAGACCAGAGAGAGCAAGCATTCTGGCATGAAGTCTCCCCACGGAGATCCAGCACAGAGCCCACATCCTCAGCTCTTAGGGTTTTCTGCAAGTCTAGGGGAGCAAGCCGGGTGCCCCCAGCTCTTCCCCAGACAGTTTTGTGACCATGCCATCCTCTCCAACCCATCAATCCTTACAGGCAAATGATGATTCCCAGGCTGTGTCCCCCATCAATACTGACATGCTAAAAATCAGGATTGGAAAGCAGTGAGAAGGCAGCAGAAAATGAGTCTTTCCACAGTTTTCCTTTCTGCCCTGCCCTGGGAAAGAAGAGCCAGAGGATGCCTGACTGTGCCCTGTCGATCTGGGTGGAAGGGGGAGGGGGTTATCCTGCCCCAGTCACCTGTGGAAGGCCAGCCACCACAGCTAAATGGATGGTGAGAGAGGTGGCCACACCCACAGTGCGAGTCTGCACAGGGGTGTGGAGGACCTGCGTCAGCCCCACCAACCGCTGCTGACTGATCTTGGGCAAGTTAAGTTACTTAGTCTCATCTAATTAGTTTCCTCATCGACTCAATGGATATGAGTTTGAGCAAACTCTGGGAGATGGTGGACAGGGAAGCACTGCGTGCTGCGGTCCATAGGATCGCAAAGAGTCGGACACGACTAAGCAACTGAACAACAAGTAAAAAGACTAGAATAAGCCCTCCTGTGGGGCCATCCAGAAGATTCTATGCCTGAACCCTTGCATGAAACAGACAATCCAGAGCACAAAGAAGATGTTTAACAACCACGGCTTGTCTTTCAAAAGGGCTGTTTCCCCCAAGCCAACAGACAGGAAAGTTCCTGGGTAACAGAGCACAGATGTTGTTTTAAACTTTTGTTTCCGCAGCATATCTAGTTTGCCCTCAGCATGATTCCAGACAGCTCCTCTCCTCTGTCAGGAGCCATCCCAAAAGTCTAAGGATATTCCAACAGTCCCTTGAAAGCCTACTTCTCATTCACCGTGGCAGGGATAGAGGAGACGTCTGACAGGAAGGAGGTATCACCATGGTGATGGTGGGGTTGGTGAGGGGTCACAGGCCGCTGTCAGTGGGCACCCCGGCAAGTTCCAGAGAGCAGATCAAGTCATGGCCCCATACACCACCTCTCCAAAGTCCAGAAGCTGTGTTATTGAAAGAATTTTATTTTTTTCCCTTCCGTAGACCTTCCCCTGTGCATGCGTGCTAAG
>NW_011481671.1:4837-5528 GCF_000754665.1 Bison bison bison | reverse complement strand
AGAGCATGGTGTGCACACACATGCGTGCACACACACATATACTACACGCACACACACCACAGGCACACATATAGCCCTTACCAAATGCACACACACATACCACAGGTACCCCCTACATGCACACACATACCACACACACACTCTACCAATGACAAACTCGGTCCCCTTCCAAGACCTTGATTCCGAGGCCTTCTTTGAAAACAGATTCTCACTAACCAGGTGAATATCGCTGCTCCGAACGGCCTGGGCATAACTGGCACCAGTGCTCTGAGCTGGGACCCAGAAGCCAGCAGCACCCTCTCAGCGGCTGCTCGGCCTCCTCTCTGCTAGTTTGACCCTGTTCCCTGAAACCCTTAAAGTCCCAGCCACAGATCAAAGTGCCAAGAAAGCCACCTCCCAGCCTTGCAGGGCTTAGCTGCAAGGGGCTGAGGAAGAAGCAAGCGGGCAGGCTGGAGTCTGAAGGAGAAGTGGCATTTCCCGAGCAACCCATGACAGAAGACGGGTGGGTACTCTGAGACTTGGACTGAGCCTTAGGGAAGAGAAGGAGAGGAGAATGGTGGGGAGAAAAGGAAGGGGAGGAGAGAGAGGAAGAAGAGGGGAGGAAAATGTCACTCCCCATCCAACCCCATCCGTCTTTAAAGGAGGTTCAGTTTTAAATGCAGGCAGCTCCGGGGGCAGGACGTGCTAACCG
>NW_011481671.1:4378-4737 GCF_000754665.1 Bison bison bison | reverse complement strand
GAGGTCGTGGCGCTCGGCAGCGGGGACAGGCAGGACCGGCCGCTGGCAGCTGCCCCTGTGTTTGGCTATGGCGCGTGGGAGCCTCTCTGGTAGGCCATCCCCATAGCCATCATTGGCCTTCCCCTCCGCAGAGATCCCTGCCAAGGAAGTCGGCCAGGGAGGTGCCAGCACTCAGTCCAGACTTCACATTTCCCTCATTCTTTCTTTAATTGGATTTTTGGTCCTGCTGGGCAAAATAAGCTTTCCACTGGCACAGCACTCTTGCCTCTTCTGAACACACGATGGTGCCCGGCAGCTCTAGGGTGTTCTAGGCAGAGCATCACCTTCCTCCCCCGCCAGAGCATTCATAGCTTTCTCTC
>NW_011481671.1:3895-4278 GCF_000754665.1 Bison bison bison | reverse complement strand
CTTGGTTCACCAGATTTACCACTGAGCATGTTCAGTCATCCAGAGCTGATGGTCAATGCACCCTAGGTTAGCCAGGTGCTGAAAACCAGGCTCCTTTTGCATGTTGAGTCATTAAACAGTGCCCCCACCCGTTCAGTTGGTTTATTGCAAGTTCATTGGTCTCCCCACCCCCACTCAACTCTATCATACTCCGTTATCTGTTTTAATTAATTTATTTCTCTATATCAGAAAACAATGTCTCCCTGCTCTTTCATGAGATAACCAAAAACGTCTCTACCTCCCAATTTTGACTTAGCTGGAGGGAGGGAGACAAGTGATGTCAGCCTGGCACGTGGGGGAATGTGGAAGCTTACGCCCGTGGGCTGTCCCAAGAGGCGGGGAAG
>NW_011481671.1:0-1057 GCF_000754665.1 Bison bison bison | reverse complement strand
TCTGCCAGGAGAGCCTGCAGACCCCCGGTGGGGAAAGCTACCTATCAAAAGGGGTGGGGGTGGGGGAAATGGAGCCCTTTCTTTGCTCCGGTCCACTTGACCTGCTCGTAAATCCACTGGGAGCCAGGGCAGCCCTTGAATTCCCTGGAGGGTAAATGGCCTTGGCGCTTTCTGCCCCTAGGGAGGCTCCTGTAAAGAACCTCAGCCGCCCCTCCCCCTTCACAGTCTACCCCTGCTTCTGGATGCTCGGCCAGGCCTCGCCCCAGATCGGGGAGGGGGGAGGCTGGAGGACTGAAGCCATGCTCTTGGGGACTGTGACTTCCCTAGCATCGCCACTCCTCACCTGCAGGAAAGACTTATTCTCATCCTATCCCATTATAAGTATTGAGGTATAATTTACATGCCATGAAACATGCACATTTGGGGTCTGGACAACTCAGTGACTTTTCTACATCGCCTAGTTCAAGAAATAGAGCAGCGCTATCCAACACAATGTTGTACAAAGTTGAAAATGTTCTGTATGTGTTACATGTGGCTACTGAGCCTTTGAACTGTCACTGTTGTGACTAAAAAGACAACTTTGCAATTGCATTTCATTTTAATGTACACAGCCACATGTGTCTAAGGGCTACTACGTTAGCATGGATAGAGAACATTCCCATCAGCCCAGAAAGTTCCCTCGGGCCCTTTCCAGTCAGGACACCCCAAGAGGTAACCACTTTTCTGACTTCTATCGCCCAATACCAGGGCTACTGCACCTCAGATAGACATTTGGAGCCAGATAAATGTGGGACTGAGCTGGGCCTTGTAGAATGTTTAACAGATCCCTGACCTTGACCAATTAGGTACCAACAGCACTTACCCCCAGTCGTGACAGCCAAAAATGTCTCCAGACATAGCTAAATGTCCCCCATTGTGGGGGCTGCTGGGGGTTGGAAGGGTGGAGATTGACTTCTGGTCCACAAACACTGTCCTGAATTAGTTTTGCTTGTTCTTGAACTTTAAATCGGGCTTCCCCGGTGGCTCAGTGGTAGGAATCCGCCTGACAGTGCAGGAG
>NW_011481670.1:4742-5281 GCF_000754665.1 Bison bison bison | reverse complement strand
TCTGATTTTGAAAAGAAAACTTATTTTAAATTAAAGTAGGGGCTGCTGATTCAGAAGGATTAGCTCCACTAGCTTATTCTTAAATACTTTTTGCCTTGTTTAGAAATCTCCAAGCCATCCTACTGATCAAAATGATACCACTCAACTTGAAATATCTATGAGAACAAGGGTGTCAATAAGAAGGCTGCTTGCTGACCAAGGCTATATATTCCAGCAGGGAATTGACAGTTTGATTTATTCCACAAAAATAGACTTTAGGTTCAGTTTTGGGTCAAGATGAAAAATGCCAAGAGACAGTAGAAAAATTTGTGATGATGTATTATTTGACTGTGAATAAGAATTATTTGAGATTAGATAAGAAGCTTAGCCCAAGAAGAAAGGGTAAAAAGCTTTCATGTCATCCTACTCTTATCCTTTGCCAAAATTCTAATTAATATCATCCTTTCATTTCATACTTGTAATTTGTTTCATTTAAACTCAACTAGCAGTATTATATAATCCATATCTTATTCAATATACTGATGTTTTCAGGTGGAGTA
>NW_011481670.1:0-877 GCF_000754665.1 Bison bison bison | reverse complement strand
TCTACACATGGACATCACCAGATGGTCAACACCAAAATCAGATTGATTATATTCTTTGCAGCCAAAGATGGAGAAGCTCTATACAGTCAGCAAAAGCATGACAGGGAGTTGACTGTGGCTCAGATCATGAACCCCTTATTGCCAAATTCTGACTTAAATTGAGGAAAGGAGGGAAACCCACTAGACGATTCAGGTATGACCTAAATAAAATCCCTTATGATTATACAGTGGAAGTGAGAAATAGATTTAAGGGACTAGATCTGATAGATAAGAGTGCCTAATGAACTATGGACAGAGGTTCGTGACATTGTACAGGAGACAGGGATCAAGACCATCCCCAAGAAAAAGAAATGCAAAAAATGGCTGTCTGGGTAGGCCTTACAAATAGCTGTGAAAAGAAGAGAAGTGAAAGCATCTGAATTCAGAGTTCCAAAGAATAGCAAGAAGAGCAAAGAAAGACTTCCTAAGCGATCAGTGCAAAGAAATAGAGGAAAACAACAGAATGGGAAAGACTAGAGATCTCTTCAAGAAAATTAGAGATACCAAGGGAACATTTCATACAAACATGGGCTCGATAAAGGACAGAAATGGTATGGAACTAAGAGAAGGAGAAGATATTAAGATGAGGTGGCAAGAATACACAGAATAACTGTACAAAAAAGATCTTCACAACCCAGATAATCATGATGGTGTGATCACACACCTAAAGCCTGACATCCTGGAATGTGAGGTCAAGTGGGCCTTAGAAAGCATCACTACGAACAAAGCTAGTGGAGGCGATGGAATTCCAGTTGAGCTCTTTCAAATCTTGAAAGATGATGCTGTGAAAGTGCTGCACTCAATAGGCCAGCAAATTTGGAAAACTCAGCAGTGGCCA
>NW_011481669.1:15376-16510 GCF_000754665.1 Bison bison bison | reverse complement strand
CTGATTGGCTTTGGAGTGGTCCTGCCTGGAAGCAGGAGGAAAGTGACTTCTTAAAAAAAGAAAACTAAGTTATTTCTCTTTCTCTGGCAGTGATAACATGTCTCATGCCAGTTGTTTTTAATATTTATTTTATTTCTTTATTTGACTGTACTGGGTCTTAGTTGCTACATGTGGGATCTAGTTCCCTGACCAGAGCTCTAACCCAGGCCCCCTGCATGGGGAGCACTGTGTTAGCCACTGGACCACCAGCAAAGTCTGGAAAGTGACTTCTTAAAAGCCATCAGAGCACTGTGGGTTCATGTTTTCTTTGCCCATAAGCAAGAGAGAGTAACACGGAGACAGAGACCATGCTCCTGAATAATCACATAGTGAAAGCCACTCAGATAAAGTTTTTTTTTTTTTCTTTGAGCCAAAAACACATTCATGGAATCTTCTGTCTTGGCTGTAAAGAACCCCCTGAGATACTGTAGCTTGTCAGCCAGCTTTGCAAAAGCCATCCTTGCAATCCTGACTTGCCAATCTTTCTCAATGAAAAAAATTCTCTCCTTTATCTACCAAGTTGTCGCTCGTCCTCTAAAATGTGTCTTGCATAATAATACAGTTTTCATTCTTGAATTTGTTACAGCTATTTATAGGCTCTGACTATACAATGAGGACTGTACTGACTCCAACTGGATGTATTTCTCCAATGCACTATTTCTCCCCACCTCCCCATCCTTCATCCTGCTACTGCTGCCATCAGTCTCCTTTTCTGAATTCCAAGTCAGTAACTGGTATGTCAGAACACACTCTCAGAATATTCAGAGGAGTTGATCATGGAAACAGTGCTGATGTGTGCCAACTGTCTAGCCAAAGACTGTGCCAGGTCACATACAGAGTCACTTCAAGACTGTCCATCCAAGAAGTCACAGTTCTCCATCTCATAATAATAGCAATAGCCATAATGTTGAAAATAGCTAACATTTATTGAACACTGCCTCATCTAATTCTCATAATGGTTTAGTGCAGCTCTGCTGATATTTTTATTCCTTGAGGCATTTTCCTCCCAGCCTCTTGATTTAAACCAGTAGGATCACAACTTCCAGTTGACCTAACCACACCCTGTCTGACTTTTTTTTTTTTTTTTTTCACTGG
>NW_011481669.1:11338-13997 GCF_000754665.1 Bison bison bison | reverse complement strand
CCTTAGGGTCGCACAGAGTCGGACACGACTGACCTGACTTAGCAGCAGCAGCAGCAGTTTTCAGAGCCCATTAACTCCAACACAGGAGAATTATAACATCTGCCAGGGAATCCCATTTAGCTTTCTGACTACTGGGTATACTTGCAAATGGAAAATGATACATTTTTAAAATACATGTTCTAAAACAGAGTTTTCAGCATCTAGTTCACTTTTCTTGATTTAGTTCAAATCAGTGAAGCTGAGCGATAGTTTGAAATTAGAGGTATGACTGCCAGTTGACTTATTTTGTGTCTGCTCCTGTGCTGCCATCACTATTGGTTGCCCATCTCAGGAACAGGAACCAGCCAGCTGAGTCCCAAATGTCTCAGTAATCCTTGGGTAAACATACATCTTTTGTCAGAAAAAAAAATTCACCAAGGATTAGTGATCTGAGCAAATAGCAAATAGCAAATTGTGTTAGACAAAGACTACATGTAAAATATAGGTGCTATTTCCCACCATAATCTGGGCCTAAACTTCTTGCCAAAACCTATTTCTTCGTCTCAAATTTCTGCTGCAGTGGTAAAAAGCAGAACTGTTTAATGAAAGCACGACTCAGCAAGCTCCTGCCATGGTGAGAGAAGGAAGGGGTTCTGAGCGTTTCTCCCTCTTTGGGAAAGCTTGCATTGCCACCAGTTTCCTTTCTGAGCATTTTTCTCCTCAACAGAGCCCATCTTGATTGACAACTACAAAACAAACCAACAAAACTTGTTCTGTCTCAGATCATTTCTGCTGGCTTTTTAAATATACTTTTATACACAACTAGACTATTTTCTGAAGAACTGACATCTGAGGCAATGAAAGTTTGGCCTATTCCAATTGCAGCCATTCACTGAGGGAGCAGAAGAAGATTCTCAAAGGTTAGTAGACTTTTTCAAACTACCAAGAAAGGCCTTTTCATCTCAGATCCTGCCACAGCCAGGATTTTTCTTCCCAAGCCTCACCTTCTCCCCTGGGTTGAGGGTGGGGGCAGCTACTCATTCTCACCCTTCAGATTTCCTTTCCTCCAAATGAACTAAAGGAAGAAGTGTTTGCAGCTGTCAGTCTCCTAGCTTGAAGTCAGCTGATCTCCTTTAGGAAACACAAAGATAACTCACTGCCAATTACTTAAGAGAACAATAAGCCTGTACCGCCTTCTGAACCTCTGAATGTGAAGCATATGTCAAGGTGACCTTCCTTCTAGTCTCACCTATTGCATTTTTGTACACACCCAACAATTTAAAATCATCTGCAAATAACCAATCAGGGAACTCCACATGGTATTGACTTGTTTGATCCTGATCTAATTTTTTCTTACTGACAGCCTCCATGGCAGGGAACAGGCTAGATGATGGGAGTTAAGAAAGACTTTTGTAGTCCGACCACTGCCTGTTCCTAATGGAGCCACTAAAAGCTCAGTGCTACTAGCTTTTTTTCTCTGCCTCATAGCCTGGCTTACTTCTCAAGAGCCCATCTGTCCCCCTCAACACACACCCCACAGCCTCTGCTCCTACCAGGGGACTTTCCCTCATTTTCCATTACCTCTGCAGAATGGGGACTCAATCAATAACCAGGGAAGTCTGTCCCTAGCTCTTTACTCTTAAATAAAGACTAGCTACAGTTTTTTGACACACAGCAGGCACTGAGATGTTAATTTCTGTTATTACTATTTAACCTCTCTGAGTCTCAGTTTTCTAACCTGTAAAATGGGTGTAAATATGATACCAACCTCCTGGATTTACTCAAAACATAGACAATGCTTTTAAAAAGTATCCAAAACATAGGAAGGTCTGTATACATCTAATCTGTGACCGTTATGACTACTACTAGAAAAATGCCTTGAAAGCACACAGAATATGAAATGAAAAGAGAAACATACGTGAGCAGGTGTGTGTGTGGGTATGTTTGGGAGTACTTCGGGGGAAAAGAGTTCTGTTTGGGTTATGCATTTGAGATGCCCACTGGGCAGTCGAACATTTAGGTCTGAAGTTTAGCAGGGTGGCAGGGAGGAAATGTTCTCACCTTAACAAATAAGAGTAAATGCCTGTAAGGCCCCTGAGATGTGAAATGTTACACAACATACCCAATTGTTGTGAAATGTTACACAACATACCCAAATGTTACATACACATACCCAATTGTTCCTCCCCTTTATAGGGTGAGTCAAGGGTTCTACATGTAAGTGGTATAACTGTAACATGAAGTGGGCTTCAAGAGATACCACAAGGAAGAAGCAAGGTGGTCTGAGCTCAGGAAGGAGGTATCGCCTCTGGCTGAGGCAATCAGGGAAGGCTTCCAAAAGGAGGTGAGGTTTAATCATTTTAATCATGATTTAATTATTCTCTGCAGTCTTCCCTTATGAATCTAAGTGCCTGCTGATTTGTCCCATCTCTAAATGCCCTAGGTGCCTCATTACAAAGTAGTGAGCTTTTCCTAACACTAATTGGATCCAATTTGAATGATTAGACTTTATGCTGACCTTTATTTTTATAAAATGATGGTAATGGGAGATCAAAAAGGCATAGGTTTTTCTTGTTGTTGTTTTTGTATTTTCATGTCCTTACTTGGCAAAACGTTCTCTGGATTTGGAGGGGGAGTAACCTTCACTGGTCTGTTGAGAGCCAGCCATCTGGGAACCTGC
>NW_011481669.1:8465-11166 GCF_000754665.1 Bison bison bison | reverse complement strand
AAAAAAAAAAAAAAAACTAGTAGTGAAGTCCCTAGAAGATTTAAGAAGAAAAGATTTAGACAGGTTGAAAATATGAGTCCAGTACAATTTGTACTGGGGTTAAACCAGGAAGCTGAGACCTTCACTGTCTCCCCCATGTCCTTATTTATGTGTGACTCTTTCTGCCTCTCATAGATGCCACTTAGGAGCCCAGACTCAGAGAGCACCCCATCATTTCTAGTGTTTGCTGGCAGGTAGGCCCCTTATATTAATAGCTAGATAACTGACTAATATGAAGTACTCACTTTAAACTGTTAAGGGTAGTTAGTTGTTTTCTATATTACCACTTCCTACAAACATGAATATAACTTCAAGGCCTCAACCCAAAGTAATAAATGATGTGGGCATTTCAATCACTGTGGCAAGGCCAATAGATAAGATACTGGAAAATTCAGCTTTCTGCAGGTCTCAAATCATACCATCCAGAGATTGACAGAGTACAGTTATTAGTCTACGGTCAGCCAAGCTAGGGCTCCAGTCCTGGCTCTACTATTAGCAGGAATGTGAGCTTGGGCTTAGTCTCATCATCTTAAAGTGAGTATGATACTGATAATCTGCCTTTAGGGTTGCTGTGAAATGATCCATGTGAAATCTGGTAGAGTGTCTGGCATACTATAAGAGCTCATTGTGATGGTGGTGGTGGTAGTGTAGCCACTCAGTCAAGTCCAACTCTTTGTGTCCCTGTGGACTATAACCCACCAGGTTTCTCTGTCCATGGGATTCTCCAGCCAAGAATAGTGGAGTGGGTTGTCATGCCCACTCCAGGGGATCTTCCCAGCCCAGGGATCAAACCCACATCTCCTGCTAGGCAGGCAGATTCTTTACCACTGAGTAACCTGGGAAACCCAGAAAAAACTCATTATATGGTAGCTAATCTGACTATGTTAAGAATAGTTCCTAGTTGCAACTCCTAAGAGATTTGACTTACCTACAAGATTTCACCCCCTACATACACTAAGGAAAGAAGACTTTGGAAAAAGAGTGTTCCACCAAGATTCTAAACCACTCATTCAACAAGTATTTATTCAGTGTTTACCTTGTACCTGGCACTTAACAAAATATTGTTAACATAATGGAGACTAAGACATGCTCCCAGGCCTTGAGCAACACCCAGTCTTCTGACTTTTAAGAAGTTACTATACTGCTAAAACTTGTTTCTTTGAAGCCCCCTAAGGAGGGCATTAGAAAAGGACTCTATCATTTGGACTAACTCACACACAAATACTACATCACTTTCCATGAAAATTTAAAAATTCAAGAGGGAAGGCACTTTTAGAATGGTGGTGTTAGGGACTTCTGAAAATCCACTCTAAAAAAACAAGACATTGGAAAACTTTTCAAATTCAACTTCTTTACCACTCTTGAATTTAACCAAAGGCTTGCAACAGAGGAACATTTATTCAAGAAAAACAGCTGAATCTCAGTAAGAACAGCAAGTTTTGTGATAGTTTAGCTTGCCCTCTTCCTATCTACCCAGCTCCACAGTAACCTTGAAAACCAAAAGTTTTGAAATTCTAGTAACTGTGAAAAGGAGCAGTTTGGCAGCCAATGGACAGGAAAAGGACTAAGTTTCGAGCTCTTCAAAAAGATCCATTCCCAGAGAATTGTCATTATATGACCTATCTGGTAAATCTCTAGAAAAGCTCCATTTACGGGGTTTATCTTTGTGTCATCTGACTCAAGACCAATAGACCTTTCCCTAGGGGCACTTTTTGAAAAAAATAAGCAGCAATTATTTAATAGCATGGCTGCCTGAGGTAATGGCTAACAGTTGAGGCAAACAATAGGCTTAACAAAAAGCAATCTGATTCCAGCAATTAAAAAAAAAAGGATTATACACCATTATAACTGGAATGCAAGAGTGGGTCAACATAACAATCAATCAATATAATACACTATAGTATTAGAAGGAAGGGAAAAAAAAAAAAAACATGACCACCTGAATTGACACAGAAAAGTACTTAACAAAATCCAACACCCTATTATCATTAAAAAAAAAAAAAAAAAACTCAGAAAACTGTAGAACTTCCTCAATCTGATGAAGGCCAGGTATGAAAAACTTACAGCTAATACTACACCATCATCCACTCAATGGACATGAATTTCAGCAAACTCCAGGAGATAGTGGAGGACAGAGGAGCCTGGCATCCTACAGTCCATGGGGTCGCAGAGTTGGACATGACTTAGCCACTGAAAAATATCACACTTAATGAAAACTGACTGAAAACCTTCCCCCTAAAATCAGGAACAAGACAAGGATGTCCACTCTCACCATTTCTATTCATCACTGTACGGGATTTTCTAGCCATACCAATTAGATAATAAAAGAAATAAAAAGCATTTAGTTTGTGAAGGAAGAAGTAAACCATTTTATTCGCTGACGCCATGTTCTTGAATATAGAAAATCATAAGGAATCAACAAAAAAAGCTCTTAGGGCTAATAAATATGTTCAGCAAGTTTGCAGGATACAAGATAAATACACAAAAGCAGTTGTTTCTACACACCTGCAATGAACAACCCAAAAATGAAATTAAGGGGGAAAATTCCATTTATACTAGCATCAAAAAGAATAAAATACTAAAGAATGAGTTTAGCAAAAGAAGTGTAAGAGTTATACAGCAAAAACTATAAAAGACTTGTTAACTGAAAAAAAAAAAAAGA
>NW_011481669.1:5232-6194 GCF_000754665.1 Bison bison bison | reverse complement strand
ACTCAGCTCCTCTCTGCGCCTGGTCTTTTTCTCTGTCTTGGAGTATCTGTCCAGAGGGGACAGACTCCAGCAGTTCATCCTAGAGCCCATCTATCTGCTGCCTCAAGAAAAGTGAATATCCTTATGCAAATAAATGAAGTTGGACCCTTTCCTCCCACAATATGCAAAACTTAATTTGAAATGGATCAAAGAACTAAGTATAAGAGCTAAAGTGATCAAATTCATAGACAGACCCATGAAAGTAAATCTTTGTGGTCTTGGACTGAGTGATGCTTTCTTAGATATGGTTGCAACAGCACAAGGAACTAGAAGATATAAAATGGACTTCATCAAAACTAAAAACTACTGCTCTAGGCTCTGTACATTTTGGCCTTCAGTGTACTCAAACACAACACATACACACTGTGGTTTTATTGCAATCTCTCTTTCTGAGGCATTCTCAAAATCAACTAGAGATTTATTAAATAACCTGTCAAACTGGAACTTCAATATACAAGCAGGAATTAGAACTTTGCCTTCAAAGCTCATAGACCTGTTTGGATTAGATACTACATGGTGGCTTAAGACAAGTTTGCTTTAAAACATTCTAATTGTAATTTGTTCTGCCAGAGTCCACACCACCCTATACTACTCTTGTCAGATACAAAAATAGAAAATAAAAACCTGTCCAACTTTAAAATTATCATCTTCAGCCAAAGTGAAAATCAGAGCAGATGCATTGAAAATAACGATTGGACAGTCATCAGGCAGTTCAGTAGCTCAGTCATGTCCAACTCTTTGTGACCCCATGGACTGCAGCACAACAGGCCTCCCTGTCCATCACCAACTCCCAGAGCTTGCTCAAACTCATGTCCATCAAGTCAGTGGTACTATCCAACCATCTCATCCTCTGTCATCCCCTTCTCCTCCTGCCTTCAATCTTTCCCAGCATCAGGGTCTTTTCCAATGAGTCAGTTCTTTGC
>NW_011481669.1:4637-5132 GCF_000754665.1 Bison bison bison | reverse complement strand
CACATGTATACCTGTGGCGGATTCATTTTGATATTTGGCAAAACTAATACAATTATGTAAAATTTAAAAATAAAATAAAATTTAAAAAAATGATTTAATGGGAAAACAGTAGTCTTTTCAAAAAATGGGGTTGATCTCGGGTGGCCTTGCCCTGTAGTGGCTTGAAATAGAATTTTGGTTGCCTGGCTAGAGGTGTGTGAGGCAGTGAGAGTGCTAAATGCTAGACCCTAGACCACAGGGACAAGGCTTTGGCCTGTCAGCTGTGTAGAAATGAATTTCCACAAAGAGATGGAAAATAGTGAAACAAGTGTATATTAGGAGAAAGACTTTGTGCAGATAGACACGTGGGTAGGCTCAGAGAGTTGCACTCTAGGGGTAATTGGAATCACTTATATGGGGATTTCTTTTGGCCAATGGTCTTTCATTGCCTGGGTCTGAGTCCACAGTTTATCTCAGGGTCCTCCTCTGTGTGCATGTCATCTCTTAGCCAAGATG
>NW_011481669.1:0-997 GCF_000754665.1 Bison bison bison | reverse complement strand
TTCTACACACACACACACACACACACACACACACCCTATCATTCATGGCTTCCCATTGCTCTTAAAATAAGTCATACTATTTATAATGGTTGAAGACTATCATTTTGATCTGTAACCCTTGCCTACCTCTCCAGCCTCATCTCTTGCCATCCAGAGCCTTGCAGTTAAGCAGCAGCCTCCCCAGACTCCCTGTACCAGTCATGCTCATTTTCACCTCTATGCCTTCAGTCATATTATCCCCTCCACTTTAGTTGTTTACTCCCTTCCCCTCTCCTCCCCTACACGCAGCCAGCTTCTACAAATCCTTTAATGCTCCATTCCGGTATTGCCTCCTCCAGGAAGCCTTTGCTGAGCAGATTTGCACTTCCTCTGTGTTCCCATTATGCCCTGTTTTCCATCCATTTATATGCCCTTACTGTACTGTTTCATAACTATCTTTTTATATATCTGTCTCCCTCACCAGACTGTGTGTTCCCAGTGGTTTTTCCATTGCACTCAAATATTTTGTTTTACCCTTCTATTTTTTTTTTTTGTACCTTTTTCTAGAACCTTTTCATCCCAGGCTTTGGCACAGGCTATAATGCCAAGAAGAGTAGAAAGGGACTGTATAGGATTTTGTCATTTTGTGTGTGATTGTGTGAAAAGGAGATGTGAGGATATAAGGGGGATCATGAACATCTTTTGAGAAAATGAGACCTCATGATAAAAAGACTTTAGAGGTTGTGTTTTGTTTTTGTTTTTGTTTTTGTCATTTTGCAATAGTAAACTGCTTTAGGGTGGGCTAGACCCAAAAATGGAGAATGGCTCAAAGACAATATAATTATCTCAGTCATGTAACTGTCCAAGATAGATATTCTTGATCAGCAAGATAGTTCTCCTCCACGTGGTCATCGAAGGACAAAGGCTAACAGAAGCCCCTGGACCACCCTGAGTTACCAGATCCCAGTCAGCAAGAAGGGGAGAGAACATAGGGGACTTCCATAGGTCAGGCCTTGTG
>NW_011481668.1:9284-10486 GCF_000754665.1 Bison bison bison | reverse complement strand
CAATAATCTTTTACCAAGAATGTATGCTTGACTGCACCTATTCCTTAGCCAAAAATCATATTTAAACTGGCTTCTCCACTACCTCTTTGGAGCAGTTCCCTCAGAGCTGTAGTCTTCCTAGCCATAGTCCTCAGCAAGATGCTGAATAAAACTTAAACTCACAGCTCTTATTCTGTGAGTTTTTCTTTCAGTTGACATCCACTAGACAGCAAGCTTCTTTATGTTTAGATCTCTAGCACCCAGCAACTATAGGTTTAATGCATGCTTGTTGGCTAACTGAATCAGTGATCAAATGAACAGAAGAATGAAGAAACAGGGAAGAAAATGCCAAGGAAGAGATATGGATGGGTTCTAGATATGGGTGAGTCAGTGTTTGATAGGAATAACATGCCACATTTTGGAGAGAGGGAGATGTTTAGTGTATCTGGTTCCCTGAATGCATGCAGGAAAGTCAGGGTAGTGGAGACTAAAGGGGAAGTTGGGATCAGAGAGTGAAGAACCTGTGCCACCTCCTAAAGAGTTGGAATCTTATCTCTAGCAGTGGTTCTCAAACTTCAAGGTGCACAGTAATCGTCTGGAGGGTTTGATAAAACACAGATGAGTGGGCCCCATTCCTTGACTTTCTAGTCTAGGTTGGAGCTCGCAAATTTTCTTTTCTAGCAGGTTCTCAAGTGATGTTGATACTGTTGGCCTGGGATCAAAACCCTGCTCTAAGCTGTGGGCTTGGGGCTGTAAGGAGACTGATCAGAAGAAGCTCAGACCTGGAAAAAAGTACTGTGAACTGGAGGCTAGTCACAGAAGTCCATTCATTCACTCATTCATTCAGTAAGTATTTAATAAACACCAATTATGTATGTGAGCCTGGTGGACTACTGTCCACGGGGTCGCAAAGAGATGGACACAACTGAGCAACCTAAGCACATGTACTTGGCATTGTTTTGTGTTGGAGACACAATAATAAACAAAGGATTGTTAAGATAGGATTCAGGATGAGTTTCTATGCAAATTCACTTTATCCCTGAGTCATCAAAGGGGCAGACTTGGTATTCTAAAATTTTGCCTCCCTCAGGTCAAGATTAGTCTCGGATTCTGATTCTCCTGGTCGCAGTCACAAGACATTCAACTCTTGTGAGAGACAGCAAGGAGTCCTAGTACCATTTTAGGGGAGAAGTACCACAGACTATGGTGGCCCCCTGGTGGCT
>NW_011481668.1:5090-5805 GCF_000754665.1 Bison bison bison | reverse complement strand
ACATGGTTCATTCTTGTCCAGGTGTCCCTAGTAAGAAGTCTGAAGTGCCCAGGTTGCAGCTGTGCCTTATATAATTCAATGTGATTCTTGTTGTATCCTCTGGAAGAGGTGTTCCCCTTTGGGAATCACAGCCTTGAAGCTAACAAAGCCCTGAGGTTCATGGATGGAAAGCATAGATTCTCCCAATGGGTTTTGTGAGTGATAATAAGTAAGTGGTGTGTTAGTTGGATAGGGCTGCTATAAGAAAGCACCACAGGGACTTCCCTGGTGGTCCAGTGGCTGAGGCTTTGTACTCCTAGTGCAGGGGCCCATGTTCCATCCCAGGTCAGGAAACTAGACCCCACATGGCACAACCAAAGATCCCCACAACTAATACCCAGTGCAGCCAAATAAATATTTTTTTTTCTTTTTAAAGAAAGCACCACAGACTGAGGGGCTTAGCAGAAATGTATTTTTTCATGGTTGTGGGGCCTAAAAATATGAGATCAAAGTGTTGGCAGGGCTGGTTCCTTCTGAAGGCCATGAGGGAAGGATCTGTTCCAGGCCTCTCTCCATGAGAAACTACTGGTCTTTCCAAGTAAGGAAAGCTCAGTGTGGTCAACGTGCCTTCCAGGTGGCCAGGAGGACTCCTTAAGGCCTAGTGCCATGGCCGGGGCTCAGTGTTGGCCTCCACTGTTGCCAAGTTGAATACTGAGAGGCCACAGTAATTAGATCC
>NW_011481668.1:4424-4990 GCF_000754665.1 Bison bison bison | reverse complement strand
GCTTTCTGAAGTGGGAGTTCATGCTGTTGGGCCACGTGCAGGCTTCATATCTGCCACCAGAGCCACTCCGCTCATGTCCCCATCAGGCCACTTTGGAGACCCCGGAAGGTTGACTGAGGTTACCTGGCTGGGTCATTCTGTCAACTTGCTTTTTCAGTGCCTCTCTCACAACAGATGCTTGCTGGCAGAGATTAAAATGGGCTACAAAGGTCTTCATATTTGGGTCCCATTCCCAGGTGCCCATCCATGTGCCTCTACTGCTGAGCTCCTTGCTCTCTGTACTCCTGTCTTTCTCCTTTATGGACCCTATCCAGCTGGCCAGACCATTCACCTCTTCTTTTTCCAGAGACAGTGGTTGCCTAGGTACACTGTCCAAAACTAGCCCATTGCAATCTCTTCCCTGCCCACTGTCTGTCAAGGCCTTCATTGAGAGAGGCCACACTAAGGTACTGTCCATGTTTCCCTGGCATCACACCCACCCACACGTAGATGCCTATGCTTCCATAAATCAAGCGCAGGCTTTTTCCTCCTCTTCCAGCTGGTGGTGTGGGATCCCGCATATGGCC
>NW_011481668.1:0-952 GCF_000754665.1 Bison bison bison | reverse complement strand
AGGGATTAAACCCAAGTCTCTTATGTCTCCTGCATTGCAGATGGTTCTTTACCACTAGCACCACCTGGAAAGTCCACCAAGCAAATATATATATGTATATATGTACATATATACATACATATATACATATACATATATATATGTAAAACATTCACCAGCAATTCCAGTTGCCTTCACCTTCAAAAAAATTCCAGAATGTGATTACATTTATTCAGTATATATGTGTGTGTGTGTGTAATCTCTAGCCTGCACCACAGCCATAGCCTCCTAACTAGTCTCTGGTCACGCTAAGTGGTCACTCTTGTCCTGTGCAATCCGTTCCTTCTCTAATAGCAGTCTGAATAATCCCTTATTAATCTAAATCAGATTGTGTCCCTCTCTGGTTCAGAAGCTTCTAACCACTTCTGATTACATCCATACCTCCTGCCACACCCGCTGAGGCCCTGCATGGTCTGGGCCCTACTGACCTCTTAAACCTCATCTCCTCTCTCCTCCTTTCTCACTCTGCTCCATCCACACAAATGAAATCAGGTAAAGTGAATGAGGTACATGAGGGGACTTTTCCTAGAGTCCTGGATATTTGGCTGAAGTGCAAAACTGGGGGCTATGGGTATTAAGTAATTTGATAACAATGGAGGCTTACAATCCTTCGTCACTGACTATGTGCCAGGCATGCATCTAAGCACTTTGGCATGGATGGACTCATTTAAACACACCCCGTCATTTGGCAAAACTAATACAATTATGTAAAATTTAAAAATAAAATAAAATTAGAAAAAAAAATAAATAAAAAGAAAAATACAAAAAAATAAAAAATAAAAAGCAGAGATATTACTTTGCCAAAAAAGGGCCGACTAGTCAAGGCTATGGTTTTTCCAGTAGTCATGTATGGATGTGAGAGGTGGACTATAAAGAAAGCTGAGCACCAAAGAATTGATGCTTTTGAACTGTG
>NW_011481667.1:23319-25094 GCF_000754665.1 Bison bison bison | reverse complement strand
GGTGTTTACAGAACTGAATTCCATTTTGCTACAGGTCTGAGAGAAGGAAATGGCAACCCACTCCAGTATTCTTGCCTGGAGAACTCCATAGACAGGGGAGCCTGGTGGGCTACAGTCCACAGGCTCACAAAGAGTCAGAGATGACTAAGCAACTAACACACTTCACATAGGTCTGAAATCCCTGATTTCTTGCTGGCTCTCAGCTTCTAGAGACCACTCTTTGGTCTTTCCACACGTCCCATCACCTCCCAGGCAACTTCAAAGCCACCAATGCTTCATCAAATCTGTCACATACTTTGAACATCTCTGGCTTCTCCGTTTGCTATCAATTGGAGAAAGCTCTCTGTTTTGAAAGTATATGGCTAACTGGGTCAGGCACATGTGGATAGCCTGCATATCATAATATTAACTGACTTGGAATTTTATTTACCAAAATAATCCCAAAAGGATCTAAAAGTTGAATTGGAATCAAAGCCCAGAAAAATGTCCCATGACCTGGGTCATAGGTCAGAGTGACTGCCTGCTAAATAGGACCCAGTGTCTATTAACGTAATAGGCAAAATGTCCAGAATACTATTGAAAACCACTCATCATGCTAAGAAACAGGAAAATCACAATCTGAATGAGAAAAGATGATGAAGTGACACTAATACTGAAATGAATCAATGTTGGAATTATCTGAAAAGAATATTAAAGCTGGCATCATAAAAATGTTTCAACAATCTACTACAGATTATCTCAGAAAGAATTTTAAAATAGAAAATCTCGGCAAAAGTGGAAAAGCTTATTAAAAAAAAAAAGAAAATGGAAAATATAAAGCTGAAAAGAATAACTTAAAAAAAATCTCTCTGGAGAGGCTCAAAATCAGAGTGGAGATGACAGATCGACTCAGTAAACTTAAAAGAGGGCTTACCAGAAAGTGAATTCACAGAATGTACTTAATGAGAGAGAAAATACAGACTAGTAGAGCCTGAGAGTCCTGTGGACCAATAAAATACATGCAACACTTGTGTCATTAGAATCCCATATGGAGAGGAAAAAGAAAGTGGAATCAAAGATATAATAGCTGAAATTTTCCAAATTTTGGAAAAAAGACAAATTTATAGATTCAAGAAGCTGAGTGAACCCCAAACAGTATAATGCCAAAAGAATCCATACCAAAGCACATCATAACTAAACCTGTGAAAACTAAAGACAAAGAAAACAAAAGCTTGATTGCTGCTAGAGAACTCTGACACAATACCTGTAGAGGAGGACCAGTTTGAATGACAGTAGATTTCTCATTTGAAAACATGGAAGCCATAAGGAAATGGTACATTTTCAAGTACTACAGGGAAAAAATCTGTCCACCACAAATCTGATATCCAGTAAAACTATCCTTCAACCATCAAGGGGAAATAGAAGCATTTTCAGACTTATCTTAAAAGAATGGCTAAGGGACATTCTTCAATGAGAAGCAAATGATAAAAGAATTGATAGGAAGATCTAGCAACAGAAAGAGCAGAGATATGAATATATTTGGTAGACTACCCCTCTCCTCATGTGCTGTGCTGTGCTTAGTTGCTCAGTCATGTCCAACTCTTTGCAACCCCCATGGACTGTAGCCTGCCAGGCTCTGCTGTCCACAGGGATTCTCCAGGCAAGAATACTGGAATGGGTTGCCATGCCCTCCTCCAGGGGATCTTCCCGACCCAGGGATCGAACCCAGGTCTCTCACACTGCAGGCGGATTCTTTATGATCTGAGCCACCAGGGAAGCTTTCATGAGTTTTATAA